>NC_057697.1:2748877-2801461 GCF_014466175.1 Vespula pensylvanica
GAGAGAGAGAGAGAGAAATAAAGAGAGATACAGAGGTCATACCACGATAAATCCAGTGTTCTGCGAACAGTCGAACCGACCATAAATCGGAATTGTGTTACTATGCAGTTTCTTCTCTCTCTCTCTCTCTCTCTTTCTCCCTTCTTCCTTCTACATATATCGTATGTTTAACATCTATTCTCGTTAGTTTATATAAACCAATCGACATGTATATTTACGACGTTTGCTGATCATAATCCTCGTTTCTATACTTTTAAAAAGCAGAAGTTTAATTAGATGAACGCTTATATTAATAGAATTTGGAAGAAGTTCAAACTGTTATCGTGCATTCTATCTTATCGCGAGATTTAGCAAATCTCTGTCCTTTTCTTTCTTTCTCTTTCTTTCTCTTTTTCTTGCTAAGAAAATCACCGATCAATCGATAAAGAAATGCCGTTAATCTTATTTTATTATTATGGGTCGATAAATGATGAGAGGGAATGGAGAAGATCGAGCTCTTGAAATTTTATCGAGCGAGTTTGCTCCGTAGTAGTAGTAAGGACGAAATCGAGAAAATTCGAACTAGGAAAAATAAAAGTGAGACGATGTTATATCCATTCGCATTGGATAAAACGACGTGAGAAAAGGTTAGATATCCTTCGAGAATAAGTTTCTTGAGTGGCGAAGATATTAGCCTCGGAATGGCCATGCAAAAGTTGCCTTACTCTCGTTCGGCAAAGATACTCTCTATCTTTCTCTCTATCTCTCTCTCTCTCCCTCTCTCTCTCTCTCTCTCTCGAGAAAAAAAAATAAATATAACGCCATTAGCCACTGCTCGAAATGCAGTTTACATTTACGTTTGAGTTTATATTAGCCCGAGCATAAACTAAACTCTCGACGTTACTCTACGGAACGTTGAATGCACACCACTTAGAACTTGATTTAGGTACTACTTGCTACTAACTCTAATCTACCTTACACACACACACACACACACACACACATATACACATGAGTGTCCTTCTTATTCATTTTCTACTCGATATTAAATGATTAGTTTCTTTTGTCTCTTTGTAAAAATACTGCACGTAAAAAAAAAAAAAACAGAAAGGAGAAAAAGATAGCTACGTTAAATTAGATTTTATAATTTATCCTATGATTTAAACTTGAACTTCAATACATATATATCTCCCTCTCTCTTTCTTTTTCTATTCCACGTGTCATCTAGAATTGAGAGAAAAAGAAGAAAAAGAAAAGAAAGAGAAAAAGTCCCCAAACCCGTGGGTAAGTATATCTCTCTTTGATCATTTTTTTTCTTTTCCCTTGAAAGAACTTCAGAGCTAGTTTTTCCACAGAGTTCAGTAAACCTCAAATACGAATTTCAAACGAGTCGAATCGAGCCACTTGACCTCTTACACTCCCTATCTCCCTATTTCCCTCTCTCTCTCTCTCCTTCTCTCCCTCTCTTTTTCTCTTTCTCGTATTCCCTCGTATCATCTCTGCTTCGTACTATTTAAGTGGTATAAAATAAAAATGAGGAAAAAAGAGAGAAGGAAAAAGAAAGAAAAAAAAGAAGAAAAAGAAAAAATAACGAAAAAAAATATAAAGTGACTAGACACGCGAGGATGCGTTCTATCGATCGATCCATCGAATAGCTTTCTCATCTTCTTAAATACGAAGGAGACTCTCGATGTGAGTTTCGTGATCGTTCGTTCGTTATAATCTACTTCTGGGATAGTCGACGAAGCGTGTCAATGCTCTCTCTCTCTCTCTCTCTCTCCCTATTCGATTCTCCGACTCCACTTGTCCCCCATATCGAACATCGATATCTGGAATCATAGAGCTACGAGGATGGATTCGCACGATTCGGCAATCAAGCACGAATCGTCCGTTCGCCGTTTTCGGAGTGTAAAATAAATTCGATTAGCTTCGCGAACGTTAGCCCGTGTCGGTACGTTGCACCGGACCACGTCGAATCTGTCACGATTGATAGCGAAGTACAATCCCTGTAGCGAGAACAAAACGGCTGTGTCACGCGGCTACAAAATGATTGATTACATCGTCCATACATTATTATTACGTGTCTCGTACACCTAACTAAAAGTGTTTCGTTTGGAACGTTAAAAACTACAAAATAATAAGATTATTTTACATTTGTCCTCGAAATTATTTCATTCAACGTCCACCCGTTATATATTTCCCATCGATAAAAGTTTGCACATGGAATGATAAAAAAAAAAAGAAGAGAAAAGAAACAAAATTAATCATTATAACTATACGTTTTATTTCGCGTAGAGATGATTATTGATCGATTATTAGATATTTTTTGATCATCTGATAAAAGAAAAAAAATATGATATATATATATTTATGTATATATAAGTATATGCCACTGTCGTACGCATTATTGTTATTACCTATGCCATAGCGTAGAAACGTAAAGGCGACATTATCAATGCTAGAAATGTAGGTCGCGAAATAAATAAGCATTAAGATCGAAGAATAAAGTACAGGGGAGCTCAAGAGCCAGGGGCTGAATCAGTAGAACAGGCCGTTATCGAGAATTCAAGTAAAGGCGAGCACGAAGCCACGAAACACTCCGTTGGAATAATTAATAAACGTTCCTGCTGTTTTCCTCTCTTTCCTTTCTTCCACTCTCTTTCGTAAGGGCACGCTCTCTTGCATGTCTTCGCGAGTCGCAGACAAATTACCTCGGGGAAATGTAATCCCACGTAAAGAGCGCGGTTAGAGAGGGAGGGAAAGAAAGAAGACGGCTTACACGAAGGGCACGTAGCATTACTATGCCGGGAAAGAGAGAGAAAGAGAAAGAGAAAGAGAAAGAGAAAGAAACAGAAATAAGATACAATGTTTAGTTACGAAATACGAGTGAGCAGATGAGAATGATGTTGTAAGAAATCAATTATAAAATAATAAAAGAAAGGACAAGAGAAAAAGTACAATTCAATTGATAAAGGTTCAAAAAATAATAATGAAAAATATTAAGATGATGATAATAATAATAATAATAATAATAATAATAATAATAATAATAATAATAATAATAATAATAATAAAAGTATAAGAAAGAGAAATAAGATGCAATGTTTAGTTACGAAATACAAATCAGTAGATAAGGATGATATTGTAAGAAATCAATTATAAAATAATAAAAGGAAGAGTAAGAGAGAAAGTATAATTCAATTGATATAGAAATTAAAAAAAAAAAAATAATAATAATAAAAAGAATTCAGATAAAAGAGAAGAAGGAAAATAACATTTGATCTTGCTATATTGCACGTTATCTCGTTTGATACAAACAACATAGCGATCGTCGAATTGTCGAAGGAAAAGGACGAGTCGAAGAAAAAGATATTTTCCAGTGTAAATTATTGCCAACCTTTTGGCACACCGTCAAGTCTCCAAAACTTAGCTCTTTCTCCGCTCTTTCTCCGCTCTCGAATCACTTTGCTAATTTCCTTTCGTTGGAACGCTACCTCACGATTCTACTACTACTATTACTATTACTATTACTCCTACCACTACTACTATTACTAGTTTTGCACGAACTACCGAAACAGGAATGATATGTGTTTTCGAAAATGACAGGAATAATGGCCGATATCGTATATCATAAAGGAAAAATAAGTATATTTCCTGTGCGATTTACTTTCTCCCTCAAAAGCTTCCTCTCTCTCTCTCTCTCTCTCTCTCTCTCTTTCTCTTTCTTTCTCTTTCTTTTTCTCTATTCATGATATTCTCACGTGTACTATATTCAAATAGTCGGATTAACCTGGATTTTTGTACTACTCGTATTTGAATTTCTCTTTCGGCTTTCCCGTATGCACTTTCTCGCCTTTCTATTGCCTCGTTACAGACGACTTTGTTTGTGGAATGAATTTCTACGCGTTAGCAAAAATACGAGAAATCTACCAAAAAGCTGAAAGAGAGGGAGAGAGAGAGAGAGAGAGGGAAAACGAGAGAGTGAGAGAAAACTTTTTATAATATTAAGTATTACGTTTAATTACACCAGATTCATAAAAATTACCAAATGCTAGCATGAATAGAGTCGTTTTTGATTTTCTCTCTTTCTCTCTCTCTCTCTCTCTCTCTCTCTCTCTCTCTTCTTTCTCTTTCTCTCTTTCTCTCTTTCCTCCTCCACTCTTATCTTCGTAAGATACTGTCTATTACAGGAAAAAAAATTAATTTTTATTCGGATACGAAACTTTCTGACGTGTTTGCGAAAAATTGCAAAAGAAGCGAAAGAATTAGTTTGAAATTTTAGTTTGTAGTAGAGAAAAAAAAGAAAGAAAAAAGAAAAAAAAAACAAAGATTGAACAAAAGAAAACAAAATGAGATATCGTTTTTAATATCGTTCGCAGAGAGGAAGGAAAATAATTTCCTTTGGAAACTTTTCGTTGAATAAATTAATATTTGAGAATATATATATATATATATATATATATATATATATATATACATGTATTTACAATATTTTTTTTAATTTCGAGCAACGTTGACCCTACTTTCGTAATAAGTTTGACTCGCTAATCAGTTAGTTTCGTATACGATCGACCAACTTGAAAATTATAATTAGAATAATTATTTGTTCCGCATTTCATTTGAATATTTTCCCGTCCGGAAGTGTTTGGAAAATAACTGAACATATTATCAACTCTTTGAAGCGAACGAGATTGCCAGTTGATTTTGATTTTACCTCCTTTCCTACGTAATTTACACGTAAAACTAATATCGAACGAAACACAGCACAGGTACAAAGCTGCTACGTGTCGAAATGTGCCGTAGCATATCGGATAAAATATTAGTGAAATTTCTCGATTAATATTGCTTCGAGCGTGATAACGAACTCGACGAGCCCGATGGGATTTTCGACGCTGATATTTGTATAATATTTTTTGTTTTCTTTTCTGTTTTTCCCTTTTTTCGTTTTTCTTTTTCCTCCTGTTTTCAGTTTTTCTTTCTTTCATCTCTTCCTCTTTCATTCTTTCCTTTCTTTCTTTTATCTTTTTCCTAATATTTTAATCACCGAATATAACTCGAGGTCGATTAGTCGCGAGAATCGCAACTGTTAACTTATTATTTATTTTCTGAGACATGTATACATCCTGAATAACAAGTTTTTCTCTCCTGGTGCATGGAAATAATTCGAAGAGTCGCAAGGGAGAGAACTTTTTCCATTGCAAACTGAGATTATTCTACCGCGAATATAATTAGCAAGCTTGTGGTATCTCGACTATCCGTAATTTTCCGCGGTCATTTTTAATTGACCGGACTGTTTCAGGAAGTTTACCGACTCATCCATTTTCACGCTCTTTTGTAATTTCCATCTTTTACATTCGAGAGAGAGAAAGAGAGAGAGAGAGAGAGAGAGAGAGAGAGAGAGAGAGAGAAATTCCTTTTTTCAAAGAAGAACAAACCAATAAACGTTCTTTAATGATATATTAATAATCACAAAATTCAAACCACACTTACACTCCTTTCCAGAAAAAAGGATAAGAAAAAAGGGAGAAGAAAAAAAGAAAGTAAGAAAAAATAAACTAACGAACGAACAAACAAACAAATAAACAAAAACAAAAAAAGAAAGATCTTGTGTGAAACAAAAAGAGAAAAAAATAGAAAAGGATAAAGAATACACATAAAGTTCACCGTAGCAATATCTTACGGGCGAACCGGAACAAACAGAATGAGAAAGCTCCTCCCTCTTTGTGCACCATAACCCGATCTCTTTATCGCGGAAAATATTCTTTAAACGTAGAAAATAAAACGGAAGTAAAAGTTCGGCTAGTGAATAGCGTTTGTCTGTAACACGACGAAGGGAGAAGAAGAGAGTCGAAGTTTTGGGATAAGGGTTGGAGTAAAAGATGTGGGTCGAAACGAAGGAAAACTGCGGCGAGTAAGAACCTTGTGTATTTGTGTGTGCATTTGTGTACGTGTATGTATATATGTATATATGTATGTATGTATGTGAAAGAGAAAGAGAAAAGGAGTAAGAAAGAAAGAAAGAGAAAGAGAGAGAGAGAGAGAGAGAGAGAGATGTTTGTGTAATAGTGGCCGTCTTTGGAATGAAACGATTCAGACAACAACGAAGTAGTACGACTGTTTGAAAGTGGATAGGTAAGTAGATACGGGCTCGTTGCGTCAGACGGTTAGCTAGGTAAGTGGCTACATACTTGTATATTCCAAACTAGAAATGGATATAAGAAAGAATGGATATAAGGAACATATTTGAAAAAAGAAGAGTGAGAGAGAGAAAGAGAGAGAGAGTGAAAGTGAGAAAAAGACAGAGAAGAGGGGAGAGAGAGAGAGAGAGAGAGAGAGAGAGAGAGAGAACTGTCGTAAAAAATTAATAAATTAATTAATTACGATTATTTCTTTCATTGAATGTTCAATCAATTGAATTGATAAAACTTTCGACGATAAAACTTGTAATATTCTAATATGACTCTAATAATATAAATATAAACATCGATTGAAACAGATAATTTGATTGATATTCGAATTGAAGTTTATTCATATTAAATGTAATATTAAAGATACATAGATAAGTAGACAGACAGATAAATACACAGATAGATACATAGGTGAATATATATATATATATATATATATATATATATGTATATATATAGAGAGAGAGAGAGAGAGAGACGAGATTTCGATAGGTATAGAATATAAGGCAATTAAACGGGATACCTACAGTCTCTGTTTACAGTCTCAAGCCCAGTTGGCTTGCCGATCTACCCTACAGATTACCATGAGGATATGCGTCGACTCTGAGTACCAGTTAACACCAAGGATATGTGTATCCTTGCTCTGACTCTCACGCATCGCGTCGATATTAGTTCGCCTAACGATCTAACATAGTTATGTGCTAACTGTTTTGACGAGTTGCACAACATGAAAGATAAAGAGAGAGAGAGAGACAGAGAGACAGAGACAGAGACAGAAACAGAGACAGAGATAGAGACAGAGACAGAAATAGAGATAAAGAGAGAAAGAGATATATATAGAGAGAGAGGGGGGGAGGGGGGAAAGAGAAAGGGAGAACGCATGGATAATTTCGAGAGTACGACGTTGAAGGTTTCTGATTAAAGTGAAAATTCCGAGAAACCCGTTGTCACGGAAAATTCGTGAAACTGACAAGCGTTTCTCTATTTCACTCCCTTACACAATCCGTTTATTTTAGAGAAATAGAAAATTTTCCATGAACTCTCACTGTTTTCTAAAAATTTCTAACGTTGGTCCCATTGATATTCGATTCTTAAAAAAATCGCATTTAAAAAGAGAATATTTCGTTCTCTGAAAAGTAACCGCAACAAAGTAGATTGTTCCTTTTAAATTTCGAAGAAATCATTTACGTCGTTTACTTAGGTATTAACGAAATAACGAGATAGCGAAGGAGAAAAGAAAAAGGGATGAAAAAAAGGAAGAAAGAGAAAAGAAAAAAAAAAAGATCGAACAGAAACGAAAGGATAGATGATGATAAAACGCGTTGATAGTTCGAATAATTCATTATTTGAGACAAATGTTAATTAACCCGATGAAATATCGTGATATTGTTAATAAAATATAACATTAATAGATTTAATCAACACATATTTTCACAGTTGATCGATTAGCAACAGTCAGACGCACGAACGAACGAACGAACGAACGAACGAACGAATCGAATGAACTTATCGAACGACCGAACGAACAAACAAGAGGAAGAGTTGGTTGATTCGATGATTTTCTCGTAAGGAAGACTTAGGAGTTAGAGAAGAGACTTTGTTAGAGAGGTGGGAGAAGATTAACCAAGGACCATGTTGTCGTCCGGATGCGGTTAACATGCCGTGCCTGTGGGCACGCACGTCCATCCCAACTTGCTTGGTCGAGCAAAAGATAGAGAGCGAGAGGGAGAGAGAAAGAGAGAGAGATATTCATACTAGCTTTGTCTCGAGAAAGGACGAGCCTCCAGTAAGGTCAGGCGCGAGAACTTGAAAGGCTCTTAATTACATTGCGAAATTAACTTCATAAAACAGTGTGCTTGGTTTGCATCAGTACACTCAACTAGTGCCCGAGGATATGACTCAAAGAGAAGTCTCATACTTTATGGCTACCTAGAGCTAGATGACTCTTGCAACGTCGGACTCTTTTCGTTAATAGAAAACAAAAAAGAAAAGAAAAAGAAATACAAGAAAAGAGCAAAAAAAGAAAGACAAGAAAATAGAAAAATAAAAATAAGAAAAAGGAAAGAGAAAACATTGACTTTCTATTTGATGCGAACTACCCTTTTCTTTCCCTTTTCTTTCTTTATAAACGTAATGAAACTTTGACTATGTATATCGTGAAATTCTTAATGATAAACGTTCTGAAAATTTGTTCGTCAATATATAATGATATCTTTGTAGATTTTAAATTGCCCTAATCACTGTTATCTATATATAACAAGTTTCTAATATCGTGGAGTTATCCAAAAATGTATTATTGTATATGAAACAAGTAAATTTTTCAATAAAAAGAAATCTCATTGATTAACGTCTCGTTAATTATTATGGTATAAAACGTGGAAGGTTCTGTTCTCTTAGCTCACTACTTTGTTTTGTTATCAAGTTTGTTATCTCCTGTCTCTGTTATTTTGCTACGATAGGGTTAAGTAGGAGTAAAAAGAAAGATTGCATTTCAATCAAAGACCGATAACTAATTAAGAAGAAAGTTTAGAGAAAATCATCAGGGCAGTGGTTCGATGAATTCCACGGTATAAACGAGCCGATAATACCGAGTTATGTATGGTATTCGGCTTTTAAACAAGCTAATGCGCTAGCAGAGAATTCGCTTGGAATTTAATCAACCTCTGATCCATCTTGTTCGATGACACCGTTCTCCGACTCATATTTAATTCTGACACCGGCGATGGATCATATTTAATTCGATTAAAAATTAACCAACGTACTATTGATACATTTCCAATTGATCTTAGAAAGAAAAAACAACAGAAAAAGAAAACAAATCTAATTAGATTGATTAAGATCATCAATATTAAAAATAAATGATTGATCGTCATCGATATTTCGAAAGAAAAAGAAAAAAAGAGATAAAATACGTAATTGCAAGAACGACGATGATCAAGTTTTGTTTAAATTCTCTTTTAATAGCGATAATACATATCGAACAATTTCTTACAACGGGAAAATAATAATACAAGGCTTCTCTATTATTCGTCGCGTGAAAATGTCCTCACGTTCGTTTTATTACCCCCTTAACATAGAGATTTTTCCATCGACGAGGAACTTTAATTTCACGCGTATTTAATAGCGTGAACTCGTACCTTTCCCCTGTCGTTTTCTAGAAACGCAACCTACAAAGGAGACGCAATTTATTCCACAGGGATCTGGAGCAACGTGTACTTCCCGGAAGCTGCTTGAACACTATTACTACGTATACTACTACGTATACTACTACGTCTATTACGACTACGACGAAAACGACGACGACGACGACGACGACGACGACGACGACGACGACGGCGGCGGGGATGGAAAGAAGAAATTACGACTTTTAACTAGGCTGATCTTCCGAGACGACGCTGGACGCTCGAAAAGCAAAACGTTTCTAGCAAGTACAAGATGAAGTACTCCTCCTTCTCCTCCTCCTATTCGTTTTTTTCCTCCTCCTCCTCCCTTCACCACCTCTTCTTCCACTCATCTTTCATGAAAAGTACAAACTTTTAAACGAGGAGAGACGCAACGTGCTTTCATTTACAGCGTGATTCTCTGGGCAAAAATTTTCTCTCCTGCGAAAATTTTTTTACAAATTTATATACGTATTATTAGAAAGAAAAAAAAAAATATATATATATATATACATATATATAAAGTAACGAACCAAAGGAGAAAGAACTTCGATCTAAAAGATATTAAGAATTCTTCTTTCCCCGTTCGATCTTTCTTTATATTATATATCTTTCAAGTTCTTTGCTTTTAACAAGGTGATTAATTATGAATAAGAAGAATTACACTCCATTTTCGTATGGTTGGACATGGAAGAAAGTTTGAAATGTTTCTTTATGGGAACATAATTATTATCGAAATCGTTCAGTTCGATAACTGTCGATAATAATCATTTTTTAATTAAGAAATGCGAATATTTTTTAGAAAGCTGAAATCGAGCACTATTTTAATATTTTACTTAAAAAAAAAATATATATATATATATTTAATAATCACATTCTTCTTTTAAATAAAGATTTTCCATGAGAATGATATTATTTATCTTTTCATCCACTTTTTTATTTCCCTTTTCTCTCCCTCTCTTTCTTCGCTATTTCTCGCTAAATTAGAAATAAATATGATGAATAAATAAAAGGAAGATTGTAACCGTGCAGTGGACGAACGACGGTAATTAGAAAAGAAAATAGTGAGTTTAATAAACCGAGTGCAAAAGATAAGAAAGAAGATCCAACGTTGCTGGTCCACGTCATAAAGGTAACTCTTTCTACCTTTTCAATCCTTCGTGGTAGAAACAAAGGACCATGAGAGACCGCGTACAAGAAGAAGGAGGGAAAACAAGAAGGATTATGGGTCACATGGCTTCGCGGTGACTCTCTTCCGTTAAAATTATTACTCCTCGTATATCGTCGTACCAGTCGCATTCTGGTTACCTGCATTGCTTTTACCTCGTCTTGTTTTTAGTTTTTTTTTTTTTGTTCCTTCCAATCTACTTATACTCGTAATACTCTCTTAAAATAACTTTCAGAAAAATGTTCATAGTTTTTTCTTTCTTATTTTTTTTCTCCTTTTTATAGATATAAATACACATTAAATCCGAAGTAAAAAAGATAATAATAATTTTTAGTAATTATAAAGATTCTGAAATTGATTAATAAAAAATGATGGAGCGTTAAAAGAGAAGAGAGAGAGAGAGAGAGAGAGAGAGAGAGAGAAAGAATTTCGAAATATCAACGAACAATATCTTTTACAACTTTCTTGCAAAACCTTTTTTTTCTTTTGCTTTTCTTTTCTTTTCTTATCTTTTCTTTTCTTTTCTTCATTCTCGTCTTACAAACTTCTCAAAGGAGCTGTAAGAGGCAAAGTATAAGACCACGTCAATAAAGAAATATTACAACATTCCACTTTGTACAACGGACCTTATGAGATTATTATGTCTCTATCTCATTCTCCTTTTCTTTCTCTCTTTCTCTCTCTCTCTCTCTCTCTCTCTCTCTTTCTTTCCGTCTTCCTTTGTGAAGAGAATGGAAAATTACAGTTTGAAAGTGCTAAATAGTTTATATTTCGATGAATGATTAATTTCTTAGATTGTAGAAAATAACTAGAAGAATTTCTTCAAAATAGTTGTCTGGCTTGATAATCAAGAATATTATTTTAATATTTTCCATTTTCGTAAGTGACAACCAAGATAGAAAGTGCACGAGTAGAAGAGACTTTTTACTTTTTACTAGTATGCTATGCCGCACACGCCATAGTAGTTCTCTAGAGCAGAGAAAACTAGAACGTGTAAATAATAAATGAAGCACGGCCACTCGCTTGAGAACCGTTTAAAAACCTTGTACCACGAGAAAAAAGAAAAAGAGAAATAGAGAGAGAAAGAGATAGAAAGAGAAAGAGATAGAAAGAGAAAGAGAGAGAGAGAGAGAGAGAAGAGAGAAGAGGGGAGAGAGAAAGACTGGCCAAGGGTTTGTCCCTTTTCCGGTTGTAACAAGACGACCTCGACGAAAGCGAACGCATTTATACTTTATCAATTCCTGTCGTGGACACTTGCCCACTAACGAGCGTGTAAAATAAACTTGGCACTTTAAAAATAGAGTACTACAATTAATAAATCGCTTTTTGCTTTATGACTTCCTTGAGGAACATCATTAACCCTTTTGAATATATATGCTCGTTGGTTGAAACATGAGAAAAAAGAGAAAAAAAAAACCTATAAAAAATAATAATAATTATATACTGTAATTAGCGTTGGAAAATTAAAAAAAGAAAGAAAAAAAGAGAAAGAAAAATTTTTTAATAGTAACGAGAAGCTTCCAATTTTATAAAAAAAAAAAATCTTAAAAACTCTCTCTGTCTTATTTATATAACACACACACACACACACACATATATATATATATATAATTTTACGAGTTCTTAAAAAATATCTTCTTTAAAAAAATTACACACACCCACACAGACACGTACATAGACACACATATATATGTATATATATAAAAGTTGGGAAGATCAGCAAAAAGTTGTTAATCTTTCTGTTCGATAATCTTTCAGCATCGCAAGGATCACGACCGTTAGCTCTGATCGCTTTGTGCGAAGTTATTTCCTTCGGATAAAAAGGAGAAGTTGCCGATTGAAAAGGGGTTGGTCTAACATTACGAGGGTCTAAAGACGTATTTACGCGCTTCTTCGACGATCTTCTTGCCGTGCACGAGCGCAATTTCTCCGACTTCCCGCCTAGAAGCTTTCACGGATCATTTGTCCACTACCATATTAAACTTTTATCTATCGATCCATCATTTCTCTCTCTCTCTCTCTCTTTCTCTCTCTCTCTCTCTCTCTCTTTCTCTCGTTCGTTGGTTCGTTCGTTGGTTCGTTCGTTCCGTGCTCGATCGTACACGACCACAGAAAACGAAGAAAGTTACATAGATCACTGATGCCTTCTCCGACCACTACCTATTTACCACCGAGACCCTTCTCGATCTCTTTTTCAATCCCTATGCTACTTTATATCTTTCGTCGATGATATTACGTATCTTAATAACGTACATATTATTTTACAAAAGAAAATATTAATTATTTTTATTATTTTGTTCCCTCTTTTTTCTGTTTCTTTTTTATAGACATACAGATAAGAATTTCTTTCTCGCGAAAGAAAAAGAAAAGTAATTCCAAAGATCTTGTTTTCGATCCTCACGAGTTTCATTTTACGAATTTTAAAATATTATATATATATATATATGTTTACTTTTTTTTTCTTCTATGTTAAAATAGTTTAGCTCTGCTTTACATAATCTGAAAAATTACTTAGCTGAAGAAATTCGAAGATATTCTCGATTGTGTGCTCTCTCGAGCGAAATAAAACGTAGAAAGTCGGTCGAGCCAAAACGATTAGAAGTTTTCAAGTGGCGGACCACGTCGAGGTCGTAACACCGACGATTCTCCGATGTTCGAGGAATTCAAAGTTACGAGTACACGAGCGTAAGACGAGCGTGTAAACGGCGAGCGTACGGCGCCGATGAAAAGGACGAGAAAGCTCAGCTTTAAAAGCTACGGGGAGCTTGCTAGCAGCAAATAGTTAGAAAAGAGGAAGAGGAACAGGAACAGAGAGAGAGAGAGAGAGAGAGAAAGAGAGAGAGAAAGACAGAAAGAGAGAGAAAGAGAGAGAAAAGGAAAGAGAGAGGAAGAAAAAGAGAGACATTGCTGCTACTACCTTCTAGGAGTCTAAATGAGGAGTCATAATTTTCACTCTGGCGACGCGTCTCGCCACTGCGTCCCATAATCCCTTCTTCTCCTCTTCCCTTTCCCTTTTCCCTTCCCTTCTTCCTTCCTTCCTTCCTTCCTTCCTTCCTTCCTTCCTTCCTCCTTTCTTCCTTCTTCGAAAAGCTCCGTTTCTGAAACTCAGCGAGCTTGCAAAGAGTCGCTATCCTCTTTCTATCTCTATCTCTATCTCTATCTCTATCTCTTTCTCTTTCTCTTTCCGTTCATCGTCGACTTTCCAACTCGTCGACGATGCAAGTGCGGTTTCCGTGCTGCGTTATGACTTTGATCTACGTAGAACATAATCGAGTTTTACCAAGGATTTCCTTAATTCTTTTCACAACGTATCATCGTGGAAAATACACATTAGGAAACTTGATCGATCGTAAAAAGCTTATGAATTTTCTTTTCCACTTTCTTCTTATTTTTCTTTACTTTACTTTTATTTCTTTATTTTTTTTTTTTTTTTACTCCATTAATATCGAACCACGGGTTCGAATCGATTACAACGTTTAGAAAAATTTCGTCGATAATCTTACGTAGACACTGTTAATTTGATTGTACGAGAAAGGAAAAAAGGAGGAAAAACAAAATGGAAAAAAATAAATAATAAATAAAAAAGAAATAAATAATACACGTGCCAAGAAGAAACGATTAATAATCGAATCCAGTTACAAGTAAGAATCGAAGGGACTTTATTTGAAGGAAAAAAAAGGGGAAAAAAAGAAAAAGAAAAAAAAAAGAAAGAAAAGAAAGGAAGTCGAGAGAATCATTAACGAATTCTTCTGCATTCCTTACTCCTTCTTACATCCTGTTCTCTCTTTCGTAACTTTTACGAGACGAGTCTAGTCGCGTGCACCAGCAACCCGATACATCAACGCTCGGGACCACCACCTTTCGAGGGTTGCAGCAAATTTATAACTCCTACTTTCTCCTCCATCCTCCTTTTCCATCCTCCTCCTCTTTCACTTCCTTCTCTCGTCATTCGAACTCGTACCTCTTTACCCTCTTTTTCAACTTTTATCCGCTTCTTCCTGGCTCGGGCAACCTCCGAACACGAAACTTTATAATTTTATCGGCGAACGCACTCTTCGTCTCAGCATCCATCCATTAGTGCTAATTTACCGGCACTTTTAGTAAAGATCTCTTCTACTTATCCACGGTAGAAATAGAGAAAAAGAAAGAAAGAGAGAGAGAGAGAGAGAGAGAAAAGAAAAGAAAGTGTAAAGAATAAACAGTTAAAAAGAAAGGAAAGGACGAGGAAGAAAAAAAAAGAAAACAAGTAGTGATCTAGTCCGATCGTTTTCAGATTTTCTATCGAATGCAACGAGTCGACTGCGATTCTTCACTTTTACGAGTAGACTATTTTCTGAAACGTGCTAGGAGCTTAGAGAGAACGTAGCAAGAAAGACAAATACGGCAGTCGGCCCGTCGTAACTTTCCTTGCCAAACGTTTCTTTTCTCTTTCTTTCTTTCTCTCTCTCTCTCTCTCTCTCTCTCTCTCTCTCTCTCTCTCTCTCTCTCTCTCTCAACCTCGTTTTCCTACTTTCGAAGAAATTCTCTCAGCGCGAATCCTTTTTTTTTCTTCTTCTTCTACTACTTCTTTTTCTCTTTCTTCTTCCTCTTCTTCATTTTATTCTTCCTCCTCTCCGTCCCGAAAGATTCGGTACCCAAGCTCGTTCGTTTCTTCTCCCATCTCTATTTGGTGGAATGTCTCTTGTGGGTCAAAAGGTGAGCGTGTTTCACGAGAACGTTCACGCGTTATGCATGGCGGTAAGCATAGACCAGACAGAAGCTTTCCCGTTCCCGCAATCCGTCCTCGCCCTTTCGCTTTACCCTCTTGCTTTCCCACGAGTCATGAAAGTCTTATGACACCCTGCCGGAAGGTCCGTTACCTCGCAATTCCCGGCGCGAACTTCAATGAAAATGAGATATCCTTGTGCTTGAACCTAACGCATAGACCCGAATGTGCCTGGCTAATGTGACACGAGTCAACCGAAATTAATGCGACAGCTGGATGAATTAACTCTGTCCCTTTAATTATCTGTCGTATTTACATCTGTCTTTTCCGTAAAAAAAAAAAAAAAAAATTATTTGCACAATAAAACCGTACTATTATACGTCGTATATCTAATCTAATTAAGTAACGATTCAACGATAACAAGACAATATCCGATTATTATACATCTTGCAACTATTATACGTATATAACGATGATGATGATGACAAGAGATATATCATTTCGGATAATCCTTTCTCTTCTTTCATCGAGGCCTATTTCGTAAATACGTAAGTACGTATAGATATATATACATACGTACATATATACGTATATACATATGTGAGAATACATATAGGCCGTATAATTCCTATTGCCTTCCATTTTCTGTTCAACTCCCACCGCAACCTCGAGTCAGCCAGCCGCAAAATGTATCATCCCGCAGTTTGTACTTCCCGGTTAAATTAGATTTTATTGGACTGTTATCCATTCTACGTATCTCTAACCCTCCCTCCCTCCCTCCCTCCACCCACTCTTCTCCTCCCTATTCCCTTCACCGTCCCCGAAAGTAGTTTCGACCGAGGCAATCACGATCGCAGTTTTCTGCCAGAATTCGAGACTCGATTCCAACGAATTGCAGACAATGAACGGAACGAGCGTATTCCGGAATGTGTGGTCAATCCGTTTTCAAGATCGAATACAAGTGCCTAATCATTCCTGGTTTTACACCGAAGACCGAAAAACAATTTACTATAGCCGATTCGCTTTTATTCGAATACGGAGTCTATACGTCGAGGTACTAATCGTATCTCTGTTTCTCTTCCTCTCTCTTCCTTTTTTACTCTGTATCCTCTAATAGTGAAACTTGTTACCATGGGAGAACAATTCTAAACTGTCGGATAACGAAAAGTTCGATACACAACGCGCCAATTATATCTCCATCGACCACTAGGAAGCCCAAAAAAAGCTTCGTTTTCGTCAATCCGACATTTTCGTCGATCCGTAATTTCGTATCGTCGGGCTCGTTACGAGGGATTTAATGGAAACACAAAGCGACGATCGGTAGGACTCTTTTCTACGATAGCTCGTTAAAAAGTAGAAGATTAAAATAAAAAAAGGAATATAAAAAAGAGCAGGAAACATAAAAAAATATAAGAAAAAAAAAAAAAATAAACAGAAAAGAGAAAAAGAAATAATGATAAATCAACTTCGAGCGAGAGTCCCGTACAACGGGGAATTATGTTTCATTTTTTCCTTTTTGTTTTCCACCCTTCTCATTCTTCTTTTCTTTTCCTTCGAAAAAGAATTTTTTTCACTACGTTGTTGAACTTTTTATAAAGGAAAACGTTTCAACGTCAAGCTGGATATAGCCAAGGTTGAGAAGATGATAGGAAGAAGGAAAAAGAGCTATGTTAAAGCTACGCTATTCGCGAGGTAACTTTCTTCGATAGCTTCTAGTCGACGTAGACAAACTGATAGAACTTTGGTAAAAATGTGAGCAACGTCCTTCCGAGTCACGTTACCGTCTCTTTACGCGTACAAAAGACGATATCAAACCCTTGCCATGTGATAACGAACGTCCCGACGAGCCTAACGTCGTTTTACAACTTCTTACGAGGCATCCTACCGAATAAAGCACAAAAAGAAAACTCGCTAACAGCACGTTGCTTTTCCTTCCTAGAAAATTCCTCCTCCCGTACGGCGTTACTATACTAAAGCGAGAGTAGTCTAGCTAACGATAATTGCCGTCTCTTCGTCTTCTCTCTCTCCTAACGGAAGTCGTCGAAAAAACTGCTACGCTTTGGCATAGACCGACGAGACTTTTCGTCGGAGCCTGACTACGTAATAAAAAGTGGAACTTTTATTCCTTCACTTTTCATTCACTTTAACATTATTTTTCAATATCATTACATCTTCGTTGCTATATAAATTATTCTTTATTATTATTGAAATTCGTAAATCGTTTTTGAAATAACAAAAAAATTATTTTTGCAAAATGATTGTTATTTGTTATATTAACTGTCGCAGAGAAAGAATTTACTATTATCAATTTTCAATGTATTTTTCAAATTTATTAATTCATTATTAAATCGTGCTTTTATACTTTTTCAGTCGATTAAATTTCGACTTCAACAAGTAATAAAATAACAAATTCTGTCTAACAACACTAAGCCAAATTTCGTACCGTAGCCACACGTTGTAAAACCTAGTTCTCGAAAGATCTCGCTGATCAAAGTTTCGTGAGGGGAAACGTATCGCAGTTGCACGAAGTAACTTCCAGCGAAGCGTTACTTAATGGCAACCCACGAGTGGACGACCTGCTTGTGCCGTTCTACACAGTTCTTCCTGCGGAAGTTACTCTAAAACATTAATACGCGTTGCTTTGATTGTCCACCTATGTATGTACCCGAACCGCAATGCGTACAAAACTGCTAGAGAAGAAATCGAACGAGGCCCAAACCAATCCCATGAAATAATCATTTCTTTCTCTAATATTTACAAGAGAACAAAATCTCTAGGGTAAAACATCAGTCGGAATAATCCAAAACAGAGAATCCACCTACGTTTTCCTACTACCAAGATAGGAATATTTCATGTTTATTCGAAAATTTATTGAAGATTTACAAAGTTAAGCCGGACAGAGATAGATAGAGACAGAGAGAAAATAAGACGGACAGGTAGAGACAGAGAGACAGACAGACAGACAGAGAGAGAGAGAGAGAGAGAGAGAGAGAGAGAAAATTTTGAGAGACAGAAAAATTCAAATAACAGGTGTTTATTTTATATCCTATGTTACCTGATATTAAATAATAGATCAAGAGACGTTATTAAAGAGGAACGTTATCGATCGATTGACCTTATCGAAATTCTATTCGATTAATATTTTAATTAATATTTTCCAAGGTTAAGAACATATTTCATAGTGATATTATTGCACGTCTCTTGTCTTCCTTCCACAACAAAGGATATTCCTTAACCCAAGCAAGATTACATACCAGCACTCTGTTCAACGGTAACATGCTTTGAACATCGGAGAATACTCTAGCAGATGAACATAGTACTATGATATTATATATAGAGCAAATCATGCATATACTATGTGTAACGTCTAGGTCAAGTCGCAACATGTGGTAGGAGCTATCGGATTTAACCTTTAGATGGATTAATCATACAAATCCATGAATATAATTATTTTATATATCGTCTATAATTTCCACGACTGATAGATGAATAGATAGATGGATAAATAGATAGATAGAGAGGTATTTGTAATATGAGAAAATTTGTCGTTTATAAGAGAAGAAAAGGAATCGTCTCGTTCAAATACTTTGCGTTCAAATACTTATACGATTTAATGATCGCTTTTATCGTTAGACGTAAAGAAACGAAACGAATAGAAAAGAATAGAAAAGGAGATACCTAGACGACGAGGATTTCGCTAACAGCACGAAAATGTAAGTACGCTTTACAGAGAGAATCGATCGAATCCGAAAGACCAAAGCCAATATCTCATTCTCGCTTGTGGTCTATTAGATTTCCACGTTTTCTAGCTCACCGAGGTCACCGACTCTTTTCCTTCTTTTCCTTCGAGTAAAAGAGAGAAAGAGAGAAAGAGAGACTAACGTAAATCGCGACTCTTTCAACGTCAATCCATGAAAAGCACGCGAGATGGCCCTTATACGTTTCCGACATGCCGGACTCAGGTCTTCGTATCAAAGGAAATCGATAAATCTCAAATCGACGTGTTCTCCTCGAAGAAGAAAATCAGCTCGAACCGCACGATTTATCGATGTCCCGTATGATTTTCGCATCGACGCGATAAAGTCGATTCGGTGATGTTATAAAGGGAGAATCCAAGGGAGAATCATCCATGGGAGAGGGGGCAGAGATAGAGATAGAGATAGATAGAGAGATAGAGAGATAGATAGAGACAGAGTAACTCAGGAAGCTTTTGTAGCTAACATATTTTAAAGGTGAATCACTGAAAATCGAAATCTACGATATATTTTATGCATCTAAGAATAAGACTTTGATTTATTAATCCGATACGTACGAATAATAAGAGTCCAATCATTTTTTCGATAATAATGTTGTGGAAATAAAATATACGAGCTATTCTATATGACTCACGTTCTACGATTTCTTTTACCTATGGGTTTGCCCGGTAATATCCGACTTCCCGTCTACGTACTGGCATATTATGCCAGCTCAAGGAATAAATTTCTTCCTTCCTTCCTTCTTTCCTTCCTTCCTTCCTTCCCTTTATCGTTAACTATAACGTTAAGTTTCTTATACTGTGATAAAATACGGAGGACAGATATATGTATCTATTTTCGTAAGTTATCCATTCTTTGGATAACTTTAGATACGTTTCAAATATAGCGATAAACGATTGTTATAATTTGCAATTACTATTGTATCGATTGTTCGATGAAAATACGACGGGAATAATATGTTCAAAGTGTCGTCGATTCTTTTAAGATCTTTATCGAACTCGCTCCTATACACAAAGCTGCGTGTAATATATGCACGAAGAAAGAGAGAGATATAAATAGAATATGTTCGTAGAATTCGATTTCTATGATACTTGAATTAGATCAGAACGTAAACTAGGAATTTATGCTTTGAATCTATGTTGATATCGGAAATGTTATATATTATTCGATGCGATTCATTGTAACGATGAGCCTTCAACAACAAACAGTTTCACATACCTGTGCCAAGTAGATCTCTATGAAGCAATAGAAGGATAGAAAACTGGCCCGAGGCTCGCTTTTGGTTTGTCGATTGATAAGAGAAAACGTTATCAAAATTTCTTTCGTCAAAAGGAGACTCTATTAATTCTCTCTCTCTCTCTCTCTCCCTCTCTCTCTTTCTCTTTCTATCTAATATACAAAATATGTACATCCGAGTGCATAGTATTACGCGTGTACTCAAATACACCAATTAAAATACTACTAATCAGTAACTAATAAACGTAAATAAAGAATAAATAATAAATGTCTAATAAGTTTGAAATTTATACAACTTCTGAAATTTGTTCGAGTTTCTCGAACAAGAAGTTATTTAGAGAAAAAAGAAAAAAAAAAGGGAGAAATAAAAAAACCAAGCCGAAACAGGCTATGTAATTATTCGAGTTCGTTCGACAGTTCTTTCCTTCGTAATCATCGACAATTTATTCCACTCGATCGTTATATCGATAATCGCAGAGAACGTTATCCATAATCCCTTGCAATCGGGTCTCCTTCCTATCTATTTTAACGTTACAGTTATTTATTCACGAACTCCTTTCTCTCGTGTCTACCTATTTCTGTCTCTTGAGAAAAGAGATTACAGTTGGGCACGGTTTTCACAATAGATAGAGAGAAAAGAATAGAAACAAGTACAGGTTAGAAGACTCGTTCTTACTATCGATATCCGTTCGCTTTCTCTCTCTTTCTCTCTCTTTCTCTCTCTCTCTCTCATCCTCGAGTTTCAAGTATCTACCACTTGACGTTTACGTATTCTAACAATTACAATTCCCAACGTAATACTCTCTTTGTCTTCTCTGTTATTTCGGCGATGAATATTAAAAAATAACGAGAACGAAAAGAAAAAAAACGAAAAAGAAAGAAAAGAGGAAGAAAAAAAGAAACGAAAAATAATAAAAGAAAAAGAAAAATAAAGAAAAGTTTATCACGTAGAGATATTTCCTTTGGAAAACTTTTGACGAAGTATTTATCGAAGAAAATTCTCTTCGCACGATTATTACGTTTTGATAAATAAAACTTCTTTGAAAAAAAAAAGAAAAGAAAGAAGAGAAAACGAAATATATAAATGAAAGAAGAAGAAATAAAAGGGATATCACAAATACCTCGGATTAATGGTATAGTTTGTAAAAGATTGAGATATAAACGGACAGAGGACCGACGACAATGAAGAACACAAATAGCACGACATAGTGAAAAGTTCTCTTGGGGATTGAAACAAGGGTAAAGGGGAAAAGGCGAGTAGAATACTCGAGAAGCCGCGTGCAATTTCTGATGTAAACCTCTATCCACCATCGTACGAGAGAGAAATAGATAGATGGAGAGAGAAGAGAGAAGAGAGAAGAGAGAAGAGGAGAGAGAGAGAGAGAGAGAGAGAGAAAGAGAGAAAGCGAATACAAGCGTTTATGAGTGTTCCCTCACGATGGAGGTTGAGAAGCATAGTAACGCGCGCTTATTGTAGTTAAGCTTGAGCTTGAATACTCGGCCATTGTAATCCGAGAACGGTCGGTTGCTTCCGTAAGCTCCGGTTAGTTCCGTCGTTGGTGGCATTCGTTCCTTACAGACGGAACTCATAATTTCACATGTATAATGAATCTATCTCTGATTTCGTACAATCATTATACTCACGAATAATTACCTTCGAAACGTTACACAAAAATTTCGAATATTTTATTAACGAAGTCACAGCAATAGATCACAGAATAATTCAACGAAAAGTTGAATTCGCGATTTACAAAAAGAGAGAAGATAAAGAAAAAATAAATGAAAGAAAAAAAAAAAGAACAAGAAAAGAGGAAAAAGAAAAAAGAGAAAAAGGAAAGAAGCGAGATAGTGGTAATTTTCTGACTGTGGCATATACCGAGCGCCGATAATAGGTTTCTTGCAAACGACCCTTTCTAAGGTTGGTAAGTTCACGTTTATCAAGCTCGGTCGTTTCGTTTCGAGTGGATCATTCTGCATCCGACACGGATTACAAGGAGGCTAGGTTTATGACCGGGCATTATTACGATCAAACTTCAGTCTGTTCAGAAATGTCGACGGTATGCTGGCTAAAGCTTAAAGACTCGCATCATCATCGTCGAAAGATAACTATGCTCGTACGTTGTATTCATAGTAAGTACATACTTCAACAACGCGTTATACTTATGTTTGCCTTCGGGTGATGAGAGGAAACTTAACTCACTTCTCGCTTCTACGTCTCACGAACTTTGTTCCCTTTCCAGTCGAATCTTCTTCTTCTTCTTCTTCTTTAACCATCCTTCCTTTCTCTTTACTCCGCCCTTAGTCCAGGGACACGATGGTTTTGCACGGTCACGTACCATTACCTTCTCACTGCTTCTATAACTGAATCGACGACGATCCTATTCTCTCTCTCTCTGTCTTTCTCTCTCTCGTTTTCTCATTCTCTCGAATACTATTGCATATGGATATTCGATCATAGAGAGATTTCCTCTCTCACTTGATTTATGTACTCTTCTCTTCTCTCGAATACCTTCTAATGATCATGTAATCTGCCAACCATTAATCGAGAAACTACCCAACCTTCAGGGATGGCTCTTTCAAATCTTCCTTTTTCATTTTCTTTTGTTCTCTCTCTCTCTCTCTCTTTTTCTTTGTCTTTCATTTCTTATCTTTTCTTATTTTTTTATTTATGTTTTTGTTTTTTTACTTTTTTTCTTCCTTCTATTTCCCTTCTGTTCCGTTCTCGTTCTCCTCTCTCCTCTCTTCTCTTTTATTATTAGGTATTATTTTATTTTTCTAGAGAACAGCAAAGAGAAAGAAGAATTTGTAACTTTGTTTCAAGAGTGGAGGCAACTCGATCAAAGTATTTACCAAGCAAAGAGAGGATATTTCCGCTTGATTTTCTTTCACGTTTCTCTACCGACGAGTTACGAGGTACCAGCCCGTGTCTTACTTTCAATCGTGAGAATCTATCAATTCTCAATCCTCTTGAAATCGCGTCGTGTCGCTGCTCGGACGTAATAACGGGAAATGAAAAAAATTTACCGGCTACAAACGGCTTCGGATCTCGATGCAATAAAGGGTAGGATTTTTACGTTCCTTCGTTTGATACGAGAGTGAGAGAAGGAGAGAGAGAGAAGGAGAGAGAGAGAGAGAGAAAAGTCTCTTCTATTTCACAGAGAAAATGAACGTCCTTCTACCACGTTGAAAACTTAATGGCTGGAGTGCAATTTTTTGTGGAATTAGTTATGCACCCGTTACAATTGCTTTCATAATTCCCGTTTCCGTGCTTCCGTGCATTTTTACATAGTCAAAGATAGATAGAGAAAGGATTTTTATCATAAAAAAAAGAAAAAATAAAATAAAGGAAAAAGATAAAAAGAAAAAAGGGGAAGAATAATAAATGTCCTCTAAAGATTAATAGAATATCAAAGGGTACTTTCCTATAATTAATATACATAATACTACTATACGTAGGTGATGCGAAATGTTGAAATTCATTACGCGAAGGTGATAAGAAAACGCGTTATTTCTATTTACTTTTATCCATCATTATTCATCCAATCTCAATGTTTTCATTCCCCTTTCAATTGGTTTTTTAATTTTATTCGAGTTAATAGTATTATTGTATATTATGATTTCTCTTATCAAACAAGGATATTTCGAGAAAAATAATAGGACTCGATGCTACCTCATATAGATTCAGGTGAGTGAATATTTACAGTTTAGGAGAACGAACGGTCCTGTTGGTGCAACGAAATTTATAGCATATTCCCCTTTAACCTACGTTATATGCTATAGTAAACAGTAGTGTATATAAGAGTAACCATAAACTGATCTTGAATTTAGGGGCCAAAAGGAAGGACGAAAGGGTATTTCTCTTGCTATCACGTATTTCGTTTTATAAGGGAACGTGAGAAAATTGCAAAACTTGAGGACCAGGAACTTTCCTCATTCCATTTATCGGTGCAATTAATTTCTCCGATAATTACTTCATCGATATGACAGAGAAAGAGAACGAAGGTAAGGAGCAAAGAGGAAGATAATAAAAAAAAAGAAAAGAAAAAAAGAGAAAAAAAAAGAAAAGAAAAGTGAGCAAAAAAGAAAGAGAAAGGAAAAAAAAGGACGCTTTAAAAGTCCTCCTTGTTGTCTATCGAACGGCCTTGCAAACATCAAAAAAAAAAAAAAAGAAAAGAAAAAAAGGAGAGAAAAAAGAACAAACCTTGCTCGATCCACGTTCTTATCTTTACCCATCGATCTTTTTTAGTCTAGAAAGTAAAAAAAAAAGAAAGGAAAAAAAAAAGAAAAAAAAAAGAGATAACTAAATATAAACTCGAAGAAAAGATTGTAACCTTGACCTAACGATAAGGAGACCGGAGCGTGGTATCGATCGCGCTCTTGAAAAAAAAATTGTCTACGATAGAAAAATGTATAAGTATAGTGATAGGTTGCACTAATTAATTTTAAAAGCCGAGAAGGAGGCTATTCCATGGACGTGTTCGAATCAATAGGGAAAAGTTTAGCAAAGGTTGATTGAAGAGACCTCAAAAGGTGCTTTTCTTTCCTACCTCAATTCCTCCCTTCACTCCTTTCTCTCTCTCTCTCTCTCTCTCTCTCTCTCTCTCTCTTTCCTACGATGAATAATATTCCGAGAACAAGAAAACTTCATCATCGATTCGATCCCTCAGGGCCTACCTCATTCCTCTCCTCTCCTAGTTTTCTACGGGCCCCCTTTTTTTCGGTGGGAAACTTTTTGCTAAAGGAATATCAGGAAAATGCATCGGCTGGTGCAAACTTTATGTATCCAGCGTTGCAGGTGCACGGATAATTTAGAGCACTTACCGGGGAGTCTAGCGCATACGAAAGTAGGGTCGGCATATAAGAGCGTGTAGATACATCGTGTACCCGTGTTTTACGGTTAAACCTAAGTATCCATAGAAGAGGGTGGAAGGGAGGAACGTAGTTTGGAATGAGGAAAATAGAAAGAAGATAGAGAGATAAAGAGAGAGAGAGAGAGAGATGGACAGAGATGGACAGATAGACAGACAAACAGGACGAAACGAAAAACTGAAAAGAGATGTTGCAAAAGGGAATGAAAAAAGATGAACGAAGAGGGAAGAGTAGATGGGATAGAAAGGGACGTTCATTGGTACTACTAGTAGTAGCCAGCAGGACGTTCTCTGGTCTAGCTCACATTGAGTATATATATCTACAGGATTCTCTCCTCTCTGTTACTAAAGGCTCGATCCTATTGTATCTCGTCTCTCTCTCTCTCTCTCTCTCTCTCTCTCTCTCTCTCTCTCTCTCTGCCTCTCTTTCTCTTTCCCCAGCATACACACACACACAGGCAGACGACACATAGACACGCAGCCACGCAGCACACACCTCTTCACCGGCATTGTTACTTCCCGTTCTGTTGTTGTTCGCCCGTATTAGGAGATACATTTACATGAGTAAACACGCCCGTCTCCGGGTCCAGATACAAATTGAGATTAACGCCAGGTACCAACGCGAATATTCGAATTATTCGGCCGTGAGGATTAATTAAAGAGGATTAATAAACATGCGAGTCGTTTATGAAACTATATGACACATGTTCTTCTTTTATTTTTTTCTGATTCTTCTTCTTATTCTTCTTATTCTTTCATTTTTTTCTGTTTCTTTTTCTTTTAATTTTTTCCTTTCTTTCTTTCTTTCTTTCTTTCCTTCCTTCCTTCCTTCCTTCCTTCCTTCCTTCCTTCCTTTCCCCGTTTTCCCAAGAACGATCGATCGAACGAAAACTACTCTACGATAAAGAATTTCCTTTTCAAACGCTCTTCTCCAAGAGTAACTGGTATTCTCGTAGAAACTTCGTAGAGTCTATCGGTTAGACTCACGAAGAAAACTTATGCTCGTGTGTCTAACACTACTAAGAACGTGTTACCTGTCAACGCGCGCCGGATATTTATGTTCGATCTCCTATCCATAATCTTGGAATCTTATTTCGACGAGAAACGTATAAAATTTCTAAGAAGACGGTTAGCCTTTTCGATGCGAGAACGAAAAATATTCCCGTGGGTTCTATTCTTTGCCTTTATCCTTACGGGAAAACGATGTCTGATGCGATACGTTCCAAGGAAAATCATTAAACAGACATTGACACAATGTATTAAAATAATTTAGAATATAAGCTTTTGTTTTCCTTATCTTTTTTCTTCTCTCTCTCTCTCTCTCTCTCTCTCTCTCTCTCTCTCTCCCTCTCTCCCTCTCTCTAACACTCTCTCCATAAAATCGTGTCAAGGATGACCTTAATTATCGTTTTTCGATTTTCATTAACGATAGAAACATGACGTCAATGCTTTAATGAATTTTCTCAAAGGAAACTCCGCGATAAAAATAAGATACCTGTCCCTTAATAAATCGTCTCGGTTAATCGGTAAGGAAAATGTAAGAAAACAGGAAAAAAGTAAAACTGGCAAAAGAAAAGATGAAAATAATATTACCTTGTAAATAAATACGTTTCTCCTATTCTCCTACGGCGAACACGTTTGACAAGATGATTAAGAAGGGTTTATTAATTATAAGCCGAGCGATATGCACTTACTGGTTGCGCTGACAGCCGGCCCGATGACCGAGTACCTGGGGTTACCAGTAACGGCCCCTGGGACGACCTTGTCCAGCTCTGAAACACATTATTGTAATTATCCCTGGAATATACAGTGCCGTTAATTACGACAGGGAGAGTTGCGTGTACGATAGAACACGGGCAATCTGCCTTAATACGAACGGTTTCGGTCCATGATTTATGGCACCGTAAACACCAACATCCTTTTCAACATTTTTATTAAGACTTACTACGGTAATACTCTATTATCATTCATATCTGAACCCGTCGCGATACGACTTTAACGAAATCCCGTCATCAACGTTTTCGCTTTAACTAAAAGATGAGTTAATTGTTATTTACGATCGGTATTTAGAACAAAGATCTAAGAGTAATTATAAATTATGATGCATCGGATTATAAAATTACGAGAAATCAAATGCGAACGTTCATTTCTCGCGGAAGTATTCCCTTTTCGCCCGACTAGAAAATATACGGAAAAAAAGAAAAGAAGAAAGAAGAAGGAAAAACAAAAAGGGAAGAGAAAATAAAAGGAAGAAAAAAAGAAAGGACAAAATTAGTCGAGTGTTTTACCGAATCGCAATAAATAAAGGGATGAGATGTTATTCCAAGGGTAAAAGTCTAAGGGTAATAGTCCCTTTCTATCTGGCAACAAAGGATTCATCGAGAGTCCTTGATTCTCCGCGCTCGACACTGCAGTTTCCTTTGGAAAGCTCAGCTTGCACGCGATCTTCCATACCGACGGTTAAAGAAAAGCTCGCTGTTATCGAAAGATCAATGTTTCCTACGATACCGACGTTCGAAAAGCTCGACTTTAGCGTGTCGATAAAAATCTATATCGTTCTAATGATAATTTAAAGATAAAAGAGTGAATTCATCGAGTGAAACACGAGCTGAAAATACGAATGAAATGAATTTCTTTCATCCCTCGATCCCACTTTTCTCTCCACCCCTTTTTTTCTCTTGTTTAATCGAATCGACGAAACTATCTTCGACATTCTCATAAACCTATATATCATCGTTCCAAAGCTTCAATCAAGTTAAAAATAAATAGGCAGATAAGAGTATGAAAATTTTCATAAATTTCATTCGTAATAGAATTCGACGTAACCAACCAGGATGAGGTGCATCGTCCAATGGCTGAAATTGGAACATCGCCTTGAAGCCTTGGCCAGGCCACTCAGAATTAGCGACGAACTCGACGTAGAGGTCTGGCCCTGTGCTGAGTACTTCCACTTCTGCTCCTTGGTTGCAAAGCACGGCTATTGTGGGCGTTCCTGAGTCCGTTCCGTCGTGCACCCTGATTAAATCTGCTCTATTCAGACAACTGTAACAGAGAGGAAGATACCTTTCGTTAACGATGATAACTTATCACTAGCTTAGTAACCGAATAATTCGTACGGTTGAAAGGAAAGACGAAGAGCCAGACGTCAAATCTTGCTATTCGTTCTCTCGAACGAAAGGATCCATCGTCTTTTTTCTTTCGCTATATATTTTCGCATATCTAATCACGAATTAAAATTCTTCTTTTTAGTGCTTTTGCTAATTCTTCAATTTTTTTTTCTTTACAAAGAAATTAAAGAACGATTAATTGACATCTCACTGATAATTAAAACCCGACGCATATAACGAAAGAATATAACGTGATCAAAAGAAATTTTAAAGCTAGCCCTATAAACATACTACTCTATTAACGATAATTAACAATTTTAAACGAGTAAACGATGGTTTATATATTTCAGAAAGATTAATTCGGACTTTTCTCTCTCTCTCTCTCTCTCTCTCTCTATATATATATATATATATATATATATATATACACACATCTTTAGATTTGTCGTTTTTCTTAGATACATATATCCTTCGAAGAAGGTCAAAGAGATAAGACTGGCGAAAACGTGTAGAATAGAAAGACGACTAAAAGAAGATAACAAGGGTTGGGAGACATGTAAAAGAAGGAGAAACGAAGTAGAAAGAGAAAGAGAGAGAAAGACAGAGAAAGATAGATAGAGAGGACATCGAAGGTGATACCCCAAAGAGCGTGTAGAGCGACCAAACGAGGATTAGAAAGAGAGAGAGAGAGAGAGAGAGAGAGAGAAGATGAGAGGACAGAGCCGATGTCGATAGCTAACACGATTCCTTTTATAGACGTATACATAGACTACTTTGCTCGATCGGCCGAAAGAGAATTACTTTCTCATAGCTCCGCCTTACCCACGAACAGTAGAAAGAGAAAGATAGAGATATGTAGAAGAAGAAAAAAGGAGGAATAAAGAAAAAAAAAAAAAGAGGAAGGAAAAAAAAGAAACGAAAAAGAAAGAGAGAAGAAAACCTTTTTTCGAGATCGGACGTACTCTACGGAAGAAAAATCCTACGATCGATTAAAACGTCTTGATCGATGAGGACAAACGGTGCGAAAAAGGAGAAGAGAAAGGATAGTTATAGTAGAAAGGGGACGAGGAATAATCTTATTACTCGCACGGTTTAAGCAATTACGTTGACAGAGAAAGATTATCGTAGAAAGGAGCCAGAGATTAAAGAGCATTCTCGCCCTTTTCGTCGTTCTTGTGCATTTCCTTGAGCTCCTTGTGTTCCCTTTCCACATCTCTCTCTCTCTCTCTCTCTTTAACTCTCTCTCTCTCTCTCTTTTCCTCTTTACCTCTCTTCTCTTTATCTCTCTCTCTTTCCTCTCTTTTTTTTCATTCCCTTTACTATCTCCCCGATTCCACTCGGATTTTCCTCTCTAGGTGCAGGAGCGATCTTTTTCCACGTACGTAGATATCTACCGTTTTGAGTTCAAGTGTCTCGTAAAACTTGATACGAGGATCTTTTTTTCTTCTTTTTCCTCTCCTCTCTCTCTTTTTTTTTTTTTTTTCCTTATCCCTTCTTCCCCTCTCAATCACGACGCATATAATAATACCTTTGTTAATCCTTTTCCTTCTATTCGATATAATCTTTAGATAAATTCAACGATCGCGATTAAAATCTGCGATAAAGGAGATATAGGGGAAACGAATTGTTATGTCACGGTCTATGACAAGAGGGCAAAGGAGTGGAAAAAAGAAAAGAAAGAAAAAAGGAAATAAAAGGAGAGAAAAAAAAAAGGAAAAAGAGTGATGAATTTTGATCGAAAGAATGATACGAGTTCGAAGAAATCGACACATCTCCTTTATGACTATGCCAGATTCGTATAGGTGTGTCCTATACACCAATAATCCACGTACGAGCTTTAGTGCGAATGTGTGTATCGAGTGGCTGGCAGAGAAGAGTCTCTCGGTATCCATCAGCTCTATTCAGGATAATATCCGAGTGCGTCTGACAGAGCGGCTTAACGCTGATATATCGAAGCATTTCTCAACTCGGCCTTTCACGCTCTTCCCGAGTTTTACCACAAGCTTCGCTTTTCTAAACGTTATCGAACTCACTCGAGATTAAGAGAGTGAGAGGTACAGAGAGAGAGAGAGAAAGAGAGAGAGAGAGAGAGAGAGAGAGAGAGAGAGAGAGAAAGGAAAGATTAAAATCTAATATGAATTCATCGATTTTTTGCTTATTTTTTTCTCTTCTTGCTTCTCTTCTTCATTCCTTTTTATTTCTTCTCGTGTTCCTTTTTTTCTCCTCTTTCAATCAATACAACATTATCAAAAGAGAGAAGGAACGAGTTTTGTAAATTTTTCATTAAAAAAAGATACAAAAATCGTACGAGAAATTTTTCCATGTTTTTCTAACAAGCGCAGTCGATCATTTTTTCGTAACGATATATCGCTTTCCATTTTCACATCTCGTTTCTTTTATTCTCTACGTTTTCTTTACGTATACTTAGACTTTACTAATGATATAGTACTACGTCGAAATTGTTCATTATTCGCACCTGGCCGAGCACGCCTCGACAATCAAATTTTGTTCATTAACAGACAACATGCACTGTTTCTCCTTCCTTCTCTTCCTCTCTCTATCACTCTCTCTCTCTCTCTCTCTCTCTCTCTCTCTCTCTCTCTCTCTCTCTCTCTTTCTCTCACATCAACCTTTCGTCTTTTCTCTCTTGCATTACTCTCCATTCAAGATCTCTACCATAAAATCAAAAGACTTTTTTTAAAAGTTCGGTCCAAAAATGTAAATTTTATCCTTACATTAAAATTCAAACGAAGAAACTGTAATCAAACGTTCATACCATCTCGGAAACGATAAAACGTGATAGGGCATAGAAGGAAAGGTACAGTTCTTTTTTTCTTTCTTCATTTTTCCTTTTTTTCTTTCAAATGACACGAAAGTTCTACACTTGCTTTCCATAGTTCAAAAATTAAAAAAAAGAAAAGTCAACTCGGCGTAAACGTTTTGCTTAAGTAAAATCGTTTCTCGTCACGTTTTTCCGTTTTGGCCTTGTCAGAATTCGAGAAAGGTTTGAGGGTCACACCGATAGAATGAAATTAAGGAAGCTCAATACTGAATTAGGACAGAGTTGGAGGATTTATCAAGGATTAACTCCTACGAGGCGTACAGCTGAAGGTCCCTGGGCACCTCTCGTTTACCAAGTCTACGTCGCCATCACGACATCCTTGGCTCTAAGTCTTCTCGCGAGCAGAAAGAGAGAGAGAGAGAGAGAGAGAGAAAGAGAGTTAACTTTATGTGGGTTAAGTAGAATCATGGTCTTCTGGCCCGCTCAAAGGATTTAAAGGTCAACCATGCCGGGAATTACGGGATTTTAAAAGATAGCAGTCGAAAGGCTAGCCAAACCATCGCAAACTATTAATCGAGTTGCTCTTTGCATAGCTCTTTATATCTTGAATTAACTAACGAAAATTTAACTTACATTTAAAGGATAAATACGATTTGAAAGAGAGGAAAGAAAAAAGAAAGAAAGATATATTATATTGTAATAGATTTGTATCGATTTGAATCTAAAGATTTCATTTGAGAGAGACGAAAGAAATCATATGAAAGTAATTAATATCGGCTAATTAACGCGTGTACCAAGCGTGAAATTGTCACTGATTAGTTTCCTTGAAATTATGAATCGAAATCGCGTTTTACGAGGAGAGAAATCTATTAAAGTAAAGAATATGACATTAAATTGAAAAATGTCTCTAGCGATAATAGCTAGGTGGCTTGTTCATAGCCTGTGCCAAAAAGCAAGGAAAATCTCGAGGGTATCGAGTAGAGAGAAGCTGTGGTAACTCGTCCGAATAGAGTACACGGTGAAACCCTTAGTATTGGCGGCTGGCAGATTTATGAAGGCAATATCTGAAGCATTAACCGATTGACGTATTGCTAACCGTAAAATTTGCTATCTTCTTTTCCTATCTTTCCTCCGTAGGCCTTTGATAATACCTTCGATCAATTTTTTTCCCGGCATAAATTCGAATATTTTTCAGGACGGATAAATTCAAATATAGATGAGCTATTATTTGTTAAAAAATTATAGAGAAAGAGAGAGAGAGAGAGAGAGAGAGAGAGAGAGAGAGGTTTTTATATTCGTAATATTAAAATAAAAATAATAAAACAGCACGACATTTTTTCTATGAACGGATACAAAAATCTCGAATTATTACAGAGATATCACAAAGATTATCACAGAGATATAAATGATACTACTGTCAAGGACACCAAATAGCTTTCTAAAGGAGAACGACGTGAAGGACGAAAGAAGGTAAAAAATGAAAAAAGAAAGAGAGAGAAAGAGAGAGAGAGAGAGAGAGAAAGAAAGAAGGAAGAGATAAAGATCGAAAATCCTGTTTGCCAGCTGTCAGATTCAGTTTCTCGCAACGTTCTACGATATATTTCAATGTTCTACAACTCACGTGATTATCTGGAAATCGTCTCTGTATCAGCAACGTACACCAGTATTACTATCTACTACTGCTACTACTTGGCAAACATTTGAACGAGTTCGTTTGATTAGTTTAATGGTTCATTAGATTTTACGCCTCGAACGTAACGTAATTCCGATTTGCCCGCGTGAGTTTCCACGATCGCTTGTTCCTCTAGCAACGAATATTTTCTCTCGTTGATCCAAAAATAGGAGGATTATGGATCGAACGCTATTATGATCGAGGAAAAAAAAACACGAGATAAAAATTGACGTCGTAATTTCAACGATCAATATGGAAATTTTGCTCGATTGCGATATCTAACGGGATAAAAAGAAAAAAAAGGAAACATTGGAGTAGATGATCTCCCTCATGATGATTATAACATACGATTACATTTTAGAATTACCGATAAAACGTTTAAATTATCTTTGTTAACTTCGTTAATTACGATCTATTGTATTACGTGTGCATACGTATGTACGTATGTAGATACATACTTAAAATTTTTTAATAATTTTTTACGAAACGATAACATCAATGTCGGTAATATCATATCGACGAAGTTGAATTAACTAAGTTCTTATATATGATACATATTATATATGATATATATATATATATCATATATATGGAAATTTTATACTCGATCGGATAACGTTAAATGAAACGACATTTAAATTCAGATAACACTTACCTCAGGTCCCCTTTCTGCAGAGAAATCTCTTCGAACACTATACGAATCCTCTCCTTGAGTCTAAAACAAATGGAACGAAAGTCGCATTATTAATGTAACTTCGACAAAACTTCAATGAGAGAAGTTGGTGGAACATTTGGATAAGAAGATTCACAGCTGACTTATGATAATATGGACATGAATTCAAAGGTCAAGATTATCTTACAAGAGTACGTTGCAACTTCTCTATCCAAGTATCTAACGGATGATTTGTAAATCCACGTGGATTAACTTAGAGATCCGGAATAATAATTTTCTGAAGGGGATTTATCCGAACGATCAACTAAACGTTATTACAATGAACATTGAACAATTATGTATTAGAAATTATTACAAATATACATTATTGAAATAGATTTTCTACGGATAAATCGATGATATTATGCATTGATTAGAAAAGCAGATTGAAAAGTAATGAGAACGAGAAACGATCTCCATTCGCATTTATGAATTTATACAACGAGTTACATTATTTCAATCACGATTATAAAGCTCGCATAACGCGAACAACGTATCCGTCCAACGTACCAAACTGCGAATACTATTTTGATGCAATTACTACAATTAAGCGGAAAGCACAATGCTACCTGGGAAATTCTATCTGCATACGGTAACGACGATTAAACTCGCTACGTTCGAACGACATTTCCTATTTACTACGCTAACTATTATTTCGCATGATTGCGGTTGGTGAATACGAACGGCGAAGACAATCAGGACGATATCGACAACGACGACGACGACGACGACGATGACGACGACGACGACGACGACGACGATGACGACGACGACTATGACGGACTAAATTTTATCGAAATGAATCGCCGATATTTATCGATACTCCAGAGTAACATTCAATCGAAATGGACCCTTTCATTAGCAGCTCCGTTAATCGAGTCTATCGATGGAAACACGATTAATTTCGAATTCTTTTAGAATACATTTTTTAAGTCGAAAAGGCAGAGAAAGATAGAAAGAGAGAGAGAGAGAGAAGAAAGATGAAAGAAGGAAAATTTTTAACTAATCAGACTTTCAACAAATATACTTTTATTTCCTGTAAAATATTATGAAAAAAAAAAGAAAAGAAAAAAGATTATTCCTCTACTTCGACATTCCCTCACGCATTGAATTCTTTCTCACGATCCCTTTGAGGTTTAGAGATTTTTATTAATCCTATACAAAAAAAAAAGAGAAGAAAGAAACAGATAAAGAAAGAAGGAAAAAGGGAAGAAAGAAAGAAGAAAAGAAAAAAAGAAAACAGAAAACTTATTGTCATGATATTGCCAGCATCCATGGTATATTTCACATTCTATATTTCCAATGTCTTTGTTTCGAAATTCCAAAGGAAGAATAGAGGAACAGCTTTCTCTACACTGCACGATATCGTGCCGAGAACTCCGAGCTTTTTCTACTCCTCTATTCCAGACTTTTATGCGGCTATTTTGAAAGTGCCACGCGACCCTTGTATAAACCAACGAGGAACTTTCGTCGACAGTGCGTTAACCTAACGAAAAAGGAAGGACATATAGCAGGAAGCCAAAAAATTGTCTGAAAAGTCTATTCCTTTGACGAGAGGATTAACTCCATTTTTCTCTCCCTCTTTCCTATTTTTTTTATTTTATGTTTTTTTTATCTTTTAATTTTTTTTAATCTAATCACCTATCTAATTCTTTTATCATCTCGGTTGGTCGAATTTTCTGCGCTATATATTTCTCTCTTTTTTTTTTTTTTTTTTTTTTTTTTTTTTTTTTTTTTTTATTATCTTTTTTCAGACGAGAAATTTTTCAGACTCGACTCTCTTCAGGTATCCGTTTTGCACGATCGGGAAAGAACGAAAATTGGATCGAACACGATCGGGAAAATTTCTCGCTGACACGAATGCGGAGAGAGAAAGAGACAGAGAAAGAGATGGAGAGAAAGAGGGAGAGAGAGAGAGAGAGAGAGAGACAGAGAGAGAGAGAGAGAGAGAGAGAGAGAGAGAGAGAGAGAGAGAGAGAGGGTAAGCAAAAATCGCGATGACGTGAGCGTATACGAACCTTCGTAGTATTTTATAAACGATGCATAAGTGGAATACATAGAGACCAGATCTTCCTTCTCTGTCTGTATCTCTCTAATTATAAGATGAAACAAACGAAGATGATTCGACGGGTCGAGGGAATGTGTGTTAATTAATCAAGAGTTACCTTACGGATTACTAGAGAATCCATTACATGAGAATATTGGGTATACGGGTTTCAGTCAGAAATGGGTTCAAGATGCATTATATATGGATTAGTAGTAAATCGATTATGGTTCCGGATCGGTTGGATTATTCGATGAACATGAAATCACCCTTAGGTATTCTATCTTTGATATATAACTCTTTCGATCGATATCTCTGCATGACGATTTTAAACGAATAACATTTCACGTTTCTATTAATTACTTCGTAAAGATTGAATAATTATTTTGTACGGTCCCTACGGAAAATAAATATCTGACCTGTTTAATTTAACCAATTAATTTCGAATGTATCAATCTCAATAAAATAAAAGCAATGTTTGCAAGCTCGATATATTATACGGATCAAGGATTATATCTCAGAGTGAATGATGACTGGATTAAGATGGATCATTTACCTCGCTCGAAAGAGATACGAGCATCGAATGTTCTTCGGATAAGAGGAGGGATAACGTGGCGAGTAAAATCGTCCGTATTGAGGCGTTAATTGAGAGCTGACAAACTCGTGGTCGCACATCGTTCCAGGTATTAGCAGTCCATTCGTCTCGAATAATCCTGAAAAAAAGAAAGGAAAATAGGATAAGAGAAAAATTAAAATCTTAGTTAATTGATCCCAGTTGGATAATGAAGAATGAAAATGTAATTTTTCTTACGAATAAAAAACAAATTTTATCTTCCGAAGTATTAAAAATGTGTATGTGTATATATATAAAGAGAGAGAGAGAGAGAGAGAGAGAGAGAGAGAGAGAGAGAAAAAGAGGGAGAGACAGAGAGAGAGCAAAGTTCTCTACAGAGTCGAGTTTGCATCACGCAAAGTGATTCGAAAATGAGTTACCGAGAGAACACACGTATACTACCTACAACTACTACTACTTTACTTTTTTCCTCTCTTTCTCTCTCGTTTTCTCTCTTTCTCTCTCTTTTCCTCTCTCGCTCTTTCTCTTTTTTATACTACTTAATAATAGAGCCGCATACAAGGGTGAAACCGCCCTTCATCTGCATATATATTACTACTTATATGACGCAGGTTCTAGAAAGCAATTCGCCTGAATTTCTCCAAGAGCGATGGAGTATCCTGGACAATATAAAAAAAATAAATAATAATGAGAGGACAATTTTTTGAAAGCTCCTACCGACTTTGCTACTCTAATGATAGAGGAACGGGTTCTACCGGTTTATTTTCTTTCTTCTCTTATTTTAATTTTTTCGCTTGACGAATAGAAAAAAAGACGAAGAAAAAGGAAAAGAGAAAACACTTTTTTTTCCTTTTTGTACATATACATATATACTTTTTTCTTTTTCCTTTTTGTTTTTTTTTTTTTTAATATAAAAAGAAGGACGTATTATTTCACACGAAAGTCATGTAACGTTGTTCTTTGAGGCGACCAGCCACTTTCAAATTTTATGATCTTTGGGATGGGGACGGGCAATTACATTGGCCAGGTCGTCAGGCTCAAAATGTACGGGGATCGTTCCTTTATCCTTGAAACAAAAGCGAGAGCAGAGGGAAAGAGAGAGAGAGAGAGAGAGAGAGAGAGAGAGAGAGAGAGAAATAAAGAAAGAGAGAGAGAGAGAGAGAGAAAGAGAAAAAACGCTCGTTTTCCCGAGAGAAGAAAAAAGAAAGCGAGCAGCATCGTGAAAAGGGAAGTAAAGGGAAGAGGGCCACACACTGGTATTCTACTCGACGACGAAAATTTTTAGTTCCCCATCGACGCTTTCTCTCTCTTTCTTTCTTTCTACGTTGCTTCGAGAAGAGGAAGTAAGGATTTTGCACTGGCGTTCGTTAAAGCACATTTTAAAGCTCTCTCTCTCTCTCTCTCTCTCTCTCTCTCTCTCTCTCTCTCTCCCTCCTCTCTTTTTCTCTGTGTTAAGAGAAGCTTTCTCCCCGTGGAGTTGTAAAAAAATTAGCACCCTTTCCTTCGCTCCGATTAAAAGCTGCTGCAGCAGGTAGGTATATCGTTCTCCTCATCGGAAATCTATTTTCTTCTCTCTAGTTTGCCTACTTCTCATTCGTACTTAATATCAAATAGATTTTACATGGAATACGGATGATTTTAGATTTTTATGATAGAGTAAAAAAAAAAAAAAGGGAAAAAGAAAGACAATAAAAAAGTGAACGTACGGTACGATTAATAAAATAAAAATTATTTCTTTTAGGAACGCACTGAATCCATTGATCGTAATTAATTATTTATTATTGCTCGATAGGACGAACGATCGATCAAACGAGATTAATTCTCATTAAATTAATTTCGAAAGGATGACTTTGAAACAGTAAGAAGGTAATAAGAGTCAGGAGTTGCGAGATTACACAAGATGATCGCAGATTAACACAGGCATTGCAAGCCTATGCTTATCTTGACTAATCGTTATCTATCCTGACGACACTTGACTGACATAATCACGTTAGAACATAATGACCCGTCAACAGGGCGAACGCGCGTTGTCAAGCTACCCTTCGCTCGTCTGTCATCATTCTCTCTCTTTCTCTCTCTCTCTCTCTCTCTCTCTTGCTTTCAGAAATTTATCGACAACACCAAACTATAATTTTTGCAATTAAATTAAAAGTGTATATTTAATCTCGTTAATAATCCGCTAAAGAACACTATCAAAACTTTTCTTTTCTTTCTCCTTTTTTCTCTCTTTTTTTTATTTTATTTTATTTTATTTTATTTTTTTGTTTCAAACGCTCGTCTCTATTCGAATTTCAAATTTCTATTTTCTTATTTTTCTATTATCTTATTTTGAGTTCTCTCGCTTTTGTGTGTGAATATATATGCGAGTGCGTGGGTGCGTACGCTCGTAAATGTGTGTGTGCTCGTAAAAAAGAAAAAGAAAGAGATCCGCTTATACGGGAAAGCTTCGTACGAAAACAAAGCTCCTCTATGCAATACATATATACAAACACTGCAAAGATTTGGTTAAGCTTCACCATTCTCCGTTCCTTTCTCTATCGTCTCTTTTGTTTTCTTTTTTCACACTTTTCATCGTTTTCTTTAACTCGAAAGAATTTCTATGATTATTCCGCAGAGATTTTTCTCTTTTTAAATAATACATTATACTCCCGTAGTGGTCTCATCTTATTAATATAAGATTAATTATAAAAAATAATTGCACGTTTAAATTAAAGGCCCGTCCTATTTGCTTTGTACAATTAACTACTCTTTTTCAATTATGCTCTTTCTCTCGTTTTTTTTTCGTTTTTCTTTTTTTTCCTTCTCGTTTTCTTCTTCTTCTTCTTCTTCTTCTCTTCTATTTTTTTCCAAGCTTTTCTTCTTTGCGTGTAAAATTCCTGGCCATTTGCATATAATGACAGGGAGAAAATAACGTAATTCAATACGTAAGGGCTGATAATTAGCAAGGAAAAGAAAATAAAATAAAAAGAGAGAGAGAGAGAGAGAGAGAGAGAGAGAGGAAAAGAACGGACAATGAATATGAAGTCGCGAAAATTGTCCATTCGATTACACGATTACACGAGCAAATTATTCTAAGTTTTCAAAGCAATTCACTTTGCAGTAACCTTTGACAAAGCTTCCTTCGTCGACGACAAACGAATTAAAAAGTTTCTCACGAAAGAATGGCCGCCAGTGCAAACGGCGAATTAATTAGCGTATATTCTGTCTTCGTTTTCTTCATTGATTTAGCTACCACGAAAAAAGAAAATAAAGAAGAAAAAGTAAAAGAAAAAAAAAAGAAAAAGAAGAATAAGAAGAGAAAAGAAAGGAAGCAGCCGTCGAAGCTGTGGTTTCGCAACGTTGTAAATTACAGGTTCGTGTTACTTTCACTTGCCCGTTAAATGTACCTTAAGTCGAGTACTCTTTTATTTTCCTTGACCGCAGATTTTAGCCTTGGTCTTGCGAACTTTCGTATTTGTTTGACGCGTAAAAAAATAAAAGTTTCTCATACCAAACTTATCTCAAGGGGATAATAAACATCTAATCGAACATTATTATGCTTTGATTGATCACAAAAAAAGAAAAGAAATTACGACATAAACAAATTCTCTCTCTCTCTCTCTCTCTCTCGCATCGATATCTCGATTCTATGATCGTCTAAAAAATAAATCAGATAAGTCGACAAAGTCAATGAAAAAAAAAGGGGGGGGAAAGAAAAAAGAAAAGAAAAAAGAAAACTTCTTGTTTAATCTTCGTTCTATAATCCTTCTATAAAAGTAAATCAAAACAATCAATCGAGTTATTAAGATCGAAGCATTGCATGACACGTGAGTAAGTAAATATATATCTCTCTATATGCGAAAGGAATTTGAAAATAATATGAGAAAACGAAATATATAAAACGCTATGAATAAGGCTATAGACAGTCAGGAAGACTGAAAAACGCGTCTTCTTGAGTCGACTGAGTTTCCGCACGTGGTAGATACATACGTGTGTCGAAGGCACGATGTCGTCGGGCATCCGGTGTCACGTTGCAGATTGCAAGAAAAGTGTGTGTTACACGACATGCCACGTTGAACTAAGTTTTGGAACATAGAAAGAGAGTAAGGGAGGGAGAAAGAGAGAGAGAGAAAGAGAGAAATACATACATACATAGTGTACTAGAATACACGTAGAATCGTATAAAGCCGCTCTTTGAGAGTAGCTTCTCTTCTGCCAGCAATACATACGTACATACGTATAAAGATATATATATATATATACACACATATAAAAGCAATATACACTTATACACACCAACTGAATACCGAGGGTATCGAAATATTTGGAATACATCCGGATACGTGAGCTCCTATCTCCTGCACACGTATAACTTGAATATTCCCGATACGTACACGGAGAGAATAAAGAGTTTACGATTGCAGCGTGAACGATCGAACGGAGCTTGACAAAGTATAGAGAGAGTGAAGGAGAAAGAGAAAAGAAGAGAAAAGAAAAGAAAGGATGAGAGTAGTTGTGTACAACGAACCGGATATTCTACGTGTACCGACAAATTATCGTTCGAGCTGAAACAAGGGAACTGATTTTATCCTAACAAGATTAAAAAAAAAAAAAAATAAAAAAGTAAGAAAGAAAAAGAAAGGGAATTTTTAAAAAGCGGATAAATAATACGAGAGAAATTATTAGACTGTGATAAATGATCTTGTTACAACGTATTAATTAATTAATATCGTCTACGTATCTAATTACACTGCAAACGTGTTAGGACCTATTTCGCGTGACCGACGAGATCAACGTTCAAAATAAGACTGACTAGATTCGTGTCAATAACATTGAACGAGTGTTTTTACGTTTGTAGGTCTTCTCAGTAAATATAAGGAGAAAGAAGGAGAGAGAGAGAGAGAAAGAGCGAGAGAGAAAATAAATAGACCGACGCTTCTTACGATGACTTTGTTTAAATGTTATTCATATTATCAATATTCGTTTATAATTGTAGTTAACAAAATTATAATTAAAAAATATCTTTCAAATGTCCATATAAACTCAATTAAATACCTTTTCGTTATAACATTAAACAATATTTGATTTATTTGTTTATAAGAGGGAGGGAGAGAAACATATTGAATTTGTCGAACGAGTAATCCGTAATGTGAAATGGCAAACGAAAATACTGTAAAATGAATGCTACCGTTGAAACATTAATCGTGTAAAATGCAAGCCGATGAAAAATAAATTCGCAAATGTAGCATCTCTCCTCGATTGAACGGGCTTGATTATTGAAACGATTCTTGGTGTATTTTTCAAAAGGTATGATAAAAAGATAAATAATAATTTATTGAGAATTATATCGAAGGAAATGTCAGTAGGTGATGAATAATATGAGAGATTTACGAGGACACCAAAAGAGAGAAAGTGAGAGATAGAGAAAGAGAGAGAGAGAGAGAGAGAGGAATGGGAAAATATTCTTGCAAGACATTTTCCTTCGAAGGAAACTCGAAAGAAAACTGGCTACACGATGTTACCTTACGATCGAACGATTATTTAAATTCAAATCGAATTGGAAAGGCGCGATTTCGATGATAATCTCGAACGACTCGATAACGTTTCTCGATGTAGATGAAAGAAGGTATGATGTCGATAAAAATTTCATTTTCTTTTATACTATCGTATCACATAAAAACGAAAGAAAAACAAAGGAGAAAGCAGAAAACAAAAAATAATACAAAGAATGAGAAAATCGTCGAAAATAAAAAAAAGAAAAAAAACGAGAGAAAGAAAGAGAGAGAGAGAGAGAGAGAGAGAAAAAGAGAGAGAAAAAGAGAGAGAGAGAAAGTATAGTTCGGTGGTAAAACTCGTATAACTCGTACTCTTTTAATTGTGTGCGAGGAGACAACTCGAAGTAAGAAGAAATTTAAAGGTTTCTTAGAAAGTTTCGAGAAGTGGAAAGTGCCCTCCGCCATCAAGTGAAACGAAATTTCTGGCAAAACGTGTCGTAGATTTGGCTCGGATTAAAATCCGCACTATTCTTGGCTCGAATTTCTTTCTCCCTCCTCTTTCCTTTTTCTCTTTCTTTTACTTTACTTTATACTACGCATATAGTGCAAACGAACGAACGAACGAACGAATGATACTATAGTAGGTAGGATTCGTAGTAGATACGTAAAATGTAAATATATAATTCGACAGGAACGAAGGACCGACGTATCTCTCGTCTGAATATTTTATACGAGCGACCGCAATGCCGGAGAAATACGTCTAGGGAACGAAAGAGAAAGAGAAGGATATAAAGCAGGAGATAAAGAGAAAGAGAAACAGACAGAAAAAGAGAAAGAGAAAGAGAAAGAGAAAGAGAAAGAGAAAGAGCGAGAGAGAGAGGGTGAGTGTGTGGCGGAGCATAAAATTTCCCGTCACATTCTCGGACATTTCGTAGAAATGGCGCGAATAAGATGCAGGAGAGTATATAGAAAAGGAGGGAGAGAAAGTAAAAAATAAAAATAAACAAAAAAAAATAATAATAATAATAAAGAAATACTCAGAAAAAAGAGAAGTAAAAAAATCTCGCGAAAGAAAAAAAGAACGAAATATATATATATATATATATATATATATATATATATATATATATAAAAGTCTCTCATCGGGATCGTACGCGCGCGATTCGAGAGTTAAGAAAAACTTTGAATTACCCCTCTCTTTCGACCATCGTACTACCTGTGTTCTTTTATCTCTCTTTCTCTTTCTATTCACCGGGTTCGATTCTATGGATTTGAGCTTAGTTCGATCGCACAACATTTTTGCATAATCTCTGCGTTCTTTTTAACGACTGAACCGCCAAAGACGAGTTTCCTTAGAATCGTTCGAATATTTCCCTTTTTCTGTGCTCTCTCTCTCTCTCTCTCTCTCTCTCTCTCTCCCTCTGTCTGTTTTTTTCCTTTTTTTACTTTAGATAGCTCGTACATTGGATACTCTCTTCGATTAAGAAGACGACGACTCTTCGAACTGCTCCAGCTATACTACTACTTTCTACGTTGATTTCTCCTCGCATTTTTTTTTTTATTTTCTTCTATTTCTTTTTCTATTTTTATTATTTTCTCGAAAAGTATTTCGCGGTAAAGTTGAGAGAGCGAGGAAATAAATTCGATAACGTTGGGTCTTGCACTCGTTAGAATCGAATTCGCGTTTACCTTATATCGTATGTTTCCAGTTTTATCAATCGACGATAATAATGTAACTTTAACCGTGAATTATTAATCGATTAATATCAATCTCCTTAATTATACTTCATATTTCACGTTTTATACGTTTAAGATTTTTGGAGAATCTGTAATAATAAATGATAATTAATTTAACGCGTTTAGAAAGCCACATCATACAAAGGACTTTCTTTCTCGCTTGAATAGGTACGGTGGGTCCTTTGAAACGCTGAGAAACGCGTTTTCTCAGAGGTTTACGCTTTCACTCTGAGAAAGGAATCGCGAGGATCACATTGTATGTGTAAGTATGTGTGTATGTGTTTCATGCGGTATCGAGAGAAACCTTCCTCCTCCTTTGCTGTCTTAAACGCTTTGTGTACGGCTTAACGAGTGACGAGAACGAAGAAGGAAGAGGAGAAGAAAGAGGAAGAGGAGGAGAAGGAGGATGAGAAGGAGAAGAAGGAGGAGGAGGAGAAAGGATAAGAGGTATACAACGGAGAGTACTACGAAAGAAAAGAAAAGCTCTGAAACGAGAAAACGAACGTTTCAACTATCACAAAACTACTACTGGACTCGATTTCCCTTTTATCAGGAGAAAACGCGAATGCCTCCGGTATTTTGTAGAATTTGAGTCTACTGCCTAAGGCGTTTTCTGGTTTCAACGTTACTTCTCGAGTAACGCTCCTGATAAATTTTCCGTGTATGTAAATGTAGACATGTAGACGGGTGTGTATATATGTGCGAACAAAAAACAAAAAAAGAAAAAGAAGAGAAAGAGAGAAAACGTAGATACGAATAGTCGACAAAAAATATCAACCCTTCATTAATTTAGAATCATGAAATTATTAGTTAAGACTCTAATAAATTTTAACAACGGACAGTCTTTCTTTCTCGGTCTCTGTTCCTTTTTTTCTCTCTTTTATACGACTACTACTCATTTATACGAACGTTTCAATTTTGAAAATTTTGAATCAGTTATTACTACTATATAAAATGATTCTCTTTTTTCTTTTCATCTCTCGCTTATCGTTTTGATAAACTTCTTTCAATGATAACGAAGAAACAATAAAAATATATTTAAAAAATCCAATATAATCATCCTTCATTGAAATGGGAAAAAAAAGATAAAAGAAAAAAAGGGGAATTCTTAAGCAACTTTTCGGAAAAACGGAAGCAACGATTTCTAAAACCGAGTCGTAAGTAATCCTATTTTATCGAGCTAATAAAGATCCTTGGTGCATAATGCAGAAACTCTTCTGAGCCGTTGTAACTACGGACGACGTTGCTCCGGCAGGAAAAGACGACTTTCTGTGGGTACACAGAGGGTGCTTAGGGGTGAAAAAAGGGATGGTTGGAGAGAAGGGGAGTTGCTATGGGTCCGTTAGCGCTCATATACTCGGCACATCCTTTTCCTTTTTCCATATAATAGCTCGTACAATCTCGTCCAACTACATCCCATACTATTCTACTATTCTCTTTTTCTTCTTCAAATTTCTTCTCTTCTCAAAAAGCAGTACTGTGTGTTATATTCCTTGGTACTCCATAACTCTCCCATGCAATCCGCTTATGTAAGTACCTTTAAATTTTCTACCACTCGAAACGAATCTCGGAGCTCGTTAAACCGCACAGGATGTGTCTCGAGCTTCTTTTTTTCTCACATTCATTTGGCATAGACAACGTGCATTAGCGAACAGAGAGAAATATATATATATATATATATATATATATATATATATATATTTAGAGAGAGAGAGAGATGTAATCTTCCTTCTCGTTTTTATTCCATCACTGTTTTAAAAGCATCCCTAGTATTTACCATTTACCGTAAAATTAATCTAAATGTGTGCATACGCGTGTGCATTCACGTGTATGTAACATACGAGAAAATTATATTAGGAAAAAATATATGCATACTTTTTATATCATCATTTTTTATTTTTTATTTTTTAATTATCTATGAAATGTATACGTAATTTGTAAAACGGGCTATTAAATGATCCTAGTAATTACATCAATTTCAAAATGTTAAATCTTCCGGTGTAACGCTGCTGATGCCAGTTTTACCTCTCTTTCTCTCTCTCTCTCTCTCTCTCTCTCTCTCTCTCTCCCCAAGCTACATTATTCAAAGGTAAGAGTTTCACAAGGTAGAGGAGGATTTATCGTACGTACGCCTCCTTGTCGAGTATAATTTAAAGTTCTCCAAGGATCGATGTAATTTCCCCGAGCTGCGTCGAAAGAAGACGATACGATTGCGATCGAGAGTATATTTCGACTATTTCCTCCCTTCTTATCTTTTCAAAGATAATTCCTCCTCCCTGGATTTTCTACGTAACTACGAGTGTACCTCGCAGTAGGATTTATAAAATAAGAAGAAAAATAAAAGAACCGTAGTAAATGAAAGAATCGATTTCGTAGAAATCGTCGTAAGACGTCAAGGAAAAACTTCGAAAGAGAAGAATATCTTTCCTCTCTTTCACTTTTTTCTTTCTCTCTCTCTATCTAGTACTTTTTCTTTTTTTTTTTTTTCTTCTATCCTCGAGTTTCGATGATAGCGTTCTGTCTACTCTTACAAAACTTTACAAGATACGTACTTACTTACTCTTTCTCTCTTTTCTTTTTCTTTGTTTTCTCTCTCTCTCTCTCTCTCTCTCTCTCTCTCTCTCTCTCTCTCTCTCTATCTGTCTCTGTCTGTCTCTCGATATACATATTTTTCTTATCGAAAAAGTAAAAGAGAAAATCTTCCGCATCGGGGGGCTTTGAACGAAAATGACAATGTCTTGTCGTTTGAAAATTTAATGTCGACGTAGAAAGAAAGAAGATGAGAATCCGTCTAGATCCTCTTTATTTTCTTTTAGCAATAAAATATTGCTAAACGAGATAAAGCTTTCCATTTTTTCATTAATTTTTCATATCAGGTAACTAAGAATATTTCTTTTTCTTTTTCTTTCTTTTTTTTCATATTTTTTTTTTATTTGTTATCAGATAAAAATTATTAGTAAAATTGTATGATCTTATCCTCGCAAAACGAGCTGACGTTATGGATGAACGATGATCCCTTGTCTTCCTATAGCTCCTATCAGCGTTTAGCAACATCCTGGTCTCGACAAATTCATGGCAGTTCGTCTCTATGCGTCTCCCCTATTATGGGAAATAAAAGCAATTTCGTTTGGCCTAGTTTCACGGCTAAAACCACAGCAGGCTGCCTCGGTTTATTACTTCGAAGATGGATATCGTAATGAATATAAGCTTGCGACGAGGATTTACGGTTTTAAAGATGTAAACATTAACAATTTTAATGTCCACCGACGTCGAGACTTTTTACTTAACGATGAATTTTCTTTTTCTTTCTCAGAAGATAGAAGAAGAAAAAGAAAAAGAGGAAGAAAGATAAGTGTAAGGAAGAAAAAAGAAAGAAAGAAAAAAATGAAAAATTGATGAGATTTTCTCGAGAAAAATTTTAACCTAACTATTTAAGTATCTTTGACAAGAGCTATCCATAATATACTTTGCTTCATGCGATAAGTGAGAATCCGCTTATATACATTTTACCAACGCTTCAAACGTTGAAACGTTGAAACGTTGAAACGTTATTCCTTTGATTCTCTTCAAATACATCACGTCCGATAATATTATACCTCCGGTAGTCATAATAATTAGATTCATTGCGGTCCGAATGTTATCTCCGTACTCGAAAATAACGGAATTATGATGTGATTTTAGTACGTAAGAAAATAAATTTTCTGATCAAAATTAAACCAACGATTCAACGATCAATTGTTGATCGAATAAAAAACGTTCGTCTAATAATATCATTCCAAGTTTAAACACGTTCAATTTGATATGATATTCCCTTACGTGGATTATGGGTCATCATGTGGTTTCCATTAATTTCGTTTAGAACAAAGAATTATACTTGGGTAACTTCGCTTAGGAAATAGGAAGCGGAAATATCTTTTGGTATTCTATGAAAACGTTTGTTCTTTCGCGAGAAGAAATCCGAATACGTTATATTCAACACACTTACATCGACGTTTATCAACGTTCCCATTGTAACGAACACCCTCCTCTCTTCATCTTCATATATTTTTCTATTGTCACGTATAAAAGCGGCCGTGCTTTTACTTGACCCAGTTTTCTCATCGCCACAACCAACCATCACCATCACCACCACCACTACCACTCTCTCCTTTTTTTCCTCGATCCGGAAATCTGCTCTTTTTTCTTTCTTCCTTTTTCTTTTTATGCTTTTTTTTTTTTTTCTTTTATTCTTTTTTCCTCACTTCAAAGCTTAAGAAAATACGACAATCGATAGACGGTCCATAGATTCATACGATTTGAAACGATCCTCGAAGACTATCTATAGATTTTCTATTCAATACTTCAACTTTGAATCCGAAAGGTGATTGATTTTCTTTCGTTATTTATGATACTTATTTATTATTTGTAAAACGAAAAAAAAAGAGGAAATAGAAATATTTTTTAGAAGATCAATCCTGTGGAAATAAATAAGAGAGGGAGAGAGAGAGAGAGAGAGAGAGAGAGAGAGAAAGAGAGAGAGAGATCAATTCGTTGAATTAATTGAAACGAACATTATCTTCAATGTTTCAGAACTAATGTAAAAATTTCAAATATATTACGATGAAATTATTGACTATATGATTGATTTGCATAGACATACGATGAAATCGTTAGAACTTCTATGCAAATATGTTGGAAGAAAAATCGATTGCATTCTAATAGATTGCACGAATCATCCAAAGCAAAAGATAAAAAAGAGTAGAAGTAATTTTTCCTGCTTCTAATTGGCAGAAGATAGAAACGAGAGAAAAAAAAAAGAGAAATCAGTTAAATATTTCCTACTCTTTTCTTCCTTTTATGTTGTTCTTTTTGTATGTTTGTTTGTACATTATTTTCTTTTTTCTTTTTCTTATTTACGTGTTTACGGTTATAGTCTCTAATTTAAATAGCACAAAGTATTACAATGCTGCTCGCAATGAAAATGTCTTCCGAAATTGTCTCGGAGTGTACGATGTTCGTGTAACAACGCTGTACATTGTGAAAGAGGGGATGAAAAAGAAGAAAAAAAAAGGAAAAAAAAAGAAAAAGAATAAGAAAAAAGAGAAAAGAAATAGGATGCAGATGGCAGACAAAAGAGACGGTGTTCCTCTTTCTTACTCGCTTGGCAAGAAAGAGAGTCTAGTCTTCTTAGTTTTTTTAAAAAAGTCGCCAGAGGAGTTTGCAAGGAGTTAGCACGAAACCCATTTAAGCTTTGGATCTGTTGGTGCAAAGTGCATATACATAAATATGTATATATATATATGTGTGTGTGTGTATGTGTATGCGTATATATTTGTGCCGGCCAAGTTAAGCTTTAAAATTAATTTCGTGGTCACCGAGTATATTCTTTTCTGAAAGATGCCAACACCGCGACAACGGAGAAAGTTTCAATGCCATAATTATGGCGTCCTTCCAAAGCTACTCTTCTCGAAAAGCTCTAGACGAGTTTCAACCCCGAGTATCTGTCTATCTCTTTCACATATATTTCGTTTCGACTCAACGATTTTTCGTATCGAGTTTAATCCCAATAACGGCCAGAATTCCGTCACTCGCACAACATCCCCAAAGATTTTTAAAGCACTCTTTATCTCTTCTCGTAAAATGTTGACGATGTTAAAAATATTTCGAGAAAGGAAAAAAGGGACAAAAATATTTCTCGTTGGAAACGATCCAAAATGTTATGTTCAACGTCACGTAAAATAATATCGATTCGACGGCGAAGTCGTTGAATTTTATTCGACGATTTCGAAAAAAAAAAGAAACAAAAAAAAGAAACAAAAAGGGGGAAAAAACAGACGCTTTTAACTACATTTTGCGATTATATATTTTATAACTTTTATCGCGCCCGAAAGATCAAGTTTCTTTATTTCTTCGTTCGTATCAATCACGATTCTAAACGCGCGCACGTTTGTAAACATATCGAGTAATCCTGGTACGTGCTTTCGACACTTGGAATAACGTCGATTCGAGCCAGATATACCTCGGCTTTAAAACAATGCAAATTACAATTACAACGTTCGACGCGATAGTCTGCTGCACACCCGTCAGAGCCATTCGTATTATTTACCGTGAAAACAGGCGCCCGTTGTTATTCCATTATCGAGCTTGCGCGTAATTATCCTACACATATCGTGTCATTCCAAATCTCTATCTTTCTCTCTCACTCTCTCCCTCCCTCTTTCTCTCTCTCTCTCTCTCGCTCTCTCTCTCTAGTGTGAATAACAATGTTCATTATCGAATAATAACTAGATATCTATATATACGGTGTACGATTTCCTTCGGATTACAAATACAAAGAGAAGAACATGTTCGATACTTCGATATATATATCGATATATATATATATATGTATATATGTGTATATATATATATAGAAAGAGAGAAAAAGAGAGAGAGAAAGAGAAAGAGAGGGAAAGTTCGAAAGTAGTCACTATTGTAATTCGAATTTTACGATCGATAACAATTTTATATATACCTATAATAACCATGGTATGGCTCGTAGAATAGCGAATAAAGGAAAATAAGAAAAAGAAATCGATTACAGGCGATCACCTCGAACGATAACGTATTCCTTTCCGATAATGCATTCAAATTCACGATAGGACCACCGGTTCTGATCTCCTCTCTTTTATACTTTCGACCGAACCACAGGGAGTCACGATTCTTCTCCTCCTTCTCTTTTTTCTCCTCTTTCTCCACCTCCTCCTCTTCCTCTTTTTCCTCCTCCTTCTTTTCTTCTTCTTCTTCTTCTTCTTCTTCGTCGTCGTCGTGGTCGTTCCACACTCGTCGAGAATTTCTAAAGAGCTCGAATAAGTAACTAAGAACCTCGAGGAAGAAAGAGAGAAAGAAATACAGAAAGAAAAAAAGAAAAAGCAAGAGAAACATTACCACGAATGCTTATTTTACGTGGCTGCTGCGTGATCCGGAACGCAAAGTCCAAATAAACCCAACCATTCAACGAAGACTCCCTTTGATTTGTTCGAAGTTACCCATCGATAGTCCTACTTACCATTTTTTTATTTCTCTCTCTCTCTTTCTCTCTCTCGGCACTTTTGAGATTTATATTCCGCTAACGTCGAACGAGGTATTTTCTTTTGGTTCGAAATAAGGCGAACCAGGACGGAGGGGTAGGTTTGGGTTAGATGGAGTAGGGGAGGGGGAGGGAGTGGAAACTTTACATAATCCGTAGGAAAACGCGAGTAAGGGCCGTAGCGTTTGGTGTAATCGTGAGTCACGTGATCCGGGATTGTCGAGAATGAAAAGAACACTCTCACTTTCCTTTTCCTTTTTCTTTCTTTAAAATCGGCCTTTATAAGAAATTCTCGTTCGAGTTCAACACCAGAGAAATAAATTCCTTTTGATTATTGTACTCGAGAAATTCTATCGTTGTTCTTATCGATTTCTTCTTATTTCACTTGGATTGCCAAGTATAACGGCAATATTTGTTGGAAAATTTTTTATCGAAAAGTAATCACGACTCCACCGAGCTTACACGTCATATATATATATATATATATATATATATATATATATATAATATTCTTCTTTCACGATTCAATGCCTCTGCATTGCAAAGAATTCGTAAACGAAAGAAGAATCAATGCTGACTCATCCTTCTGCAGGACCAAATGTTCCTCTTTATTCCGATCACGCGGAAAAAGGGCTTGGTGAAGCTTTCGACTTTCTCTTTTGCTTTTGTTTCGCAAAAAAATACAAAAGATAACAAACATTTTTCTTTTCCCCCTTCTCTCTCTCTCTCTCTCTCTCTCTCTCTCTCTCTTGCTTTCTCTTTTCTCTTTATCTTTTATCTTCCTTATACTTTGAAATAACGATGAACACAAGTTGTTATGAAAATATTTGTCTTTACCGATTTTGTAAATATTCTATTAACTTATTATAACAAAAAAAAAAATCACGATCCATTGTATGCTTGAATAATTTCTTATTCGGAAAGACGATTATTTTAGAACTATGCAAACTCACATATATACATATATACATACATATATACATACAAACATGCATACACACATATACATACTTATATACACACATATACGCATATATATATATATATACACGAAGTGATCATACTCGTTGTTTTTGCAAGGCACGTAAGCGTAGCGATACGATCGGACCTCGGTGTTTCCTCGATGCTAAACGTTGTCGCTCGAACGGTATACATCGATATTCGCTTAGGTTCCTGTATCCTTCGCAAAGCGGATTTCACGAAAATACGTGATACGAGACGTCGATCAAAGCATGGATTATAAAAAGGACGTATTAAATAAGTTTTTTTTTTCAGATATTTTTATTCCTTAAAAAGAAGAAGAAAAAAGAAAGAAAGAAAGGAAAGGAAAATCGAAAAAAAAAAGAAAAGAAAAAATATCCGTCTCGACGATCACGCGTCTCTTTTAATTCAATATCTCATCATAGATCGAACGAAAACAAGAATAACATATCGCAAATGGTAGATTCGCATAATCGTTAATTAATACACGTAGCACATGGCGATATACGTTCGTGGCGTTATTACGAGAAATATATCATAGACCTGTCATCGAACGCTGTTATATCTAACAACGCGTTTTAGAACGCTTTAATTTTATTAATAAAGACATTTAAAAAAAAAAAAGAAAAAAAAGAAAGGAAAAAGATCAAGAAAAAAGATTCGAAAAAAGGAAAAAAAAAACAAGACAAAAAAAAGAGAAACAAAAAGAAAACTCGATTTTTATATCACTATTATACTCGACGCTGTAGATTCACAAGTTTTTAATAAAGAATTCGAAAGCGGACCTTATAATACACAAAGAAGCATTTTCATTTTCTTCGTTGAATCGCGAAGACCCTCGGCACGATATTATGCAATAAAGAAAGAAAGAGTGGGAAATGTGGTGTGTCCTTGCCATTACCGTAAGAACGGTCCAATGATTTTTTTAGTTTTCACAAGTAGAAAGCTAGGTCCTTTCAAAGAAAATGTTAGAAACGTTCTCCAATGTGATCTTGCACATATAGATATAGTTGGAATATTACCACACAAGGCACACTATTACCAGATGGTTGCATAAGATAGGAGAGACGTGTTCATTCTTAATCAACCTCTATAGAAACCTCATAACATCGCTCGCGAAACCTCTGAATTCAACGTCGGCTTTTCTTGCTTGTCAAGCTCGCGCTAACGTTAGATATACATATATCGTACGAGTAAACGTCGAGGGTCTTTTTCATGCCCTTCTTCTTCTCCTTCTCCTTCTCCTTTTTCTTCTTTTTCTTCTTCTTCTTCTTCTACATTTACTCTTCCCTATCGTATCGTATTTCCTCACGCATCTACAATTTTCCTAATGATCGCTCTTTTCAAGATTTCATGGAAATTCTCTTCTCTCGAAGAAGAAGGTAAAAAAAAA
>NC_057697.1:2801561-2861686 GCF_014466175.1 Vespula pensylvanica
CATACATATATATATATATATATATATATATATATATATATATATATATATAAGTTTCGTCTTTTCCTAACTTTCTAGGTTTCAAACTAACCAGGAAAGACGATCGCTACGAAGAAGAAGGTCGAAATGAACGAACGTTGGCGATGGGGATATACATAGGTATATATCAGGAATTTATATCGATGTTTGCACATACATTCGCTTACTTGAAAATCTCGTCATCGTCTTGGGCCATGCCTAATGAACACAAACGACCAAGTCTGAGAGAAGTTCTCGAAGTATCGATAACGCGTACCGAGTGCTTTGTCGTTGAATTTCTACGAGAGGAAGAGACTTGGACCTTCTCGGTATCGAAAGTCCCTAACTATACAAAGGACTCTCTTAGATATATCCCTTCTAAATGGCTTCTACTTCTCTGTTTCTGTCTCTCTTTCTCTTTGTTTCTCTCTCTCTCTCTCTCTCTCTCTCTCTCTCTTTGTCTGTCTAAGATCCTTCCTTATCTCCGACAAGTGATAATAGGCTCGAGCTTTGAAAATGGCCGATCTCTTTCCTCCGTTCTCACTACGAATGCTAGAAGGCCAACGATATCCTTGCAATTTATGGCTCCCTTTTAACCGTCCGGACCATTTCACTGCACGAACGTTAGGTAAACGAGAAAATGCTGCTCCTCGAAGGAGTGTCTTCGATTCTAACGAACTTTCGCAATTTTCCATCTTCGGATGGAATCGCTCGTTCACGAGGAAGAAAATCGATGCTATTTACATGGAGAATAATTTAAAGCCTTCTTATCTAACGATTCTCAAAGAGAAAGAGAGATAGAAATAGATAGATAGATAGATAGATAGATGGATGGATAGATAGATAGAGAGACAGAGAAAGAATGAGAGATAAAGAGAGTGTATACGTGGGAGTGAGCTGAGAGAAGTGAATAGAGAAAAGAAAGCAAAGTGAAATAATCATTTTGTCTCCAAGGAAATGATCCACCTCTTTCTTCTTTCCTTTTTCTTCGCTCTATTTATCTTCGTCTTTGTTTTTAATATACTTTTTTTTTTATATACATACATATATCTTTTTTTTTTTTTTAATTTTTATTTTTCATTCATTTCAATGGCGAACGCTCGACAAATTATCACGTCCCTGTACGGTCGAGTGCTCGCACTATTGTCTTAAGAACTCAAGGGAAATGTAGAGAGTTCGTTAGGGAATGGTATAACGTTTGCGATTCAGTCCACACAAGGTGTGTGCCAGCTACCAGCCAACCAGCAGTCAGCTAGTAGTAGTAACCCACTATTTGAACACATATAATTATTCAAATCTACGCTAATGGAATTTGGAACTGGAATGTTACCTCCCAAACCAACATTCTCGCACCCAACGATATTTCTCGTGAAAGTCGAAGTGCGAACTTCATTTCAAAGACCTTTCAACGAGATGCGTCAAAGTGTAACGCGTTTTACTTCAGAGATAATTGATAAATTCGTCCGAATTATTCGAGTTTATTCAATCAGCTTCAAAACGTAATAAACATCAAATTGAATCTTCTTCTGGTATAGTTTTTCTTTTTCTTTTCTTTTTTTTTTCATTCATTTTCTCTCTCTCTCTCTCTCTCTCTCTCTCTCTCTCTCTCACTCTCTCTCTTTCTCTTCATCTTTCCCTCTCTTATGTAATTATTAAATAACGAAAATGAATAAAAACGAAATCTTCAAGTTTACTTAGAAATCCTCACGTTTTCACTTTTTCTTTTTTACTTCATGTGTGTGTGTGTGTGTGTGTGTGTGTGTGTGTATAATGTCTCATTTAAAAAAGAGAAGGCACGATTTACGATAAAATACGTCTGGTACAGCGCCCTTGAAAAGTACTCAGAGAGTATAATAAATTATCAACGGGGAGTTATATGAGACGATCGATGTATGAAAGTGCGGATGCTTTTCTTCGTTGGCTAGAAAATTTGTCTTCCAACTCTTTCACCTGTACAACATGAAAAATGGAAGTCTTTAGGACAATCCAACGACGATTGTCCGCACTTACTTCGTAGACGGGTGATTTCATTTCTCTGTGAAGCTACTTTCTAAGGATTGCGAGGTTTACTATACCCCTAGACAGTTAATAAAGAATGTCCTATCAAATTTCTAAGATCTTTCAACGATGAGAAACGACGAATAAAAAGGATTGGAATTTATATAAACGGAGAAAGGAGCTTTTATTTTTCAAGTTTTTCCTCTTTGCTTTTCTCTTTCCTCCTGTTTTGATTTTTCTTTTTTCTTTTTTTTTTTGTTCAAAACAAAATTAATCGCGTCTCTCTTTGAACAATTCTCTTTGAACAATTCAAATTATTCAAGAATTCATCTATTCCATAATGCAATATGATAGTTCGAACTGATCCGAGTGGATGTAAATTACGTAGAAAATTAATTGCCACCCGTTAGATCGATATTTTCCATGAAGAGGTAGAAGGATTAGCAGTAGGGAGGGATGGAGCCGAACAGATTGTCCGAGATTGAAAAATAATAATTGAACTCTAGCGGACGCGAGACGTGGAAACGGTTTTAAATCCGTTTTCGTACGGACCAATTTGGTGAATTCGCAGCTTGCAGCATTAATGGGAAAAAGTGCATTTCAGAAGGCAACGAACAAAGTGATGGTAACCTACAGGTAGGATTTCGATTCTGATTGATGGTTATGTACGATCGATAGTATGACGTAGAATGATCTAGGATATTTTTTTTAATATTTTTCTTTTACTAAAAAATAAAAAAAGAAAATAAAATAAAATTCGCTAAAATTGGCTATTAATTTACGTCATTAATGAATCAATTATTATACTTATAAACAACTGACGCCACAACTCGTATATGATATATATATATATATATATATATATATATATATATATATATTATAGCTCGGTGTGCATACATTAAAAATTGCATCAACCTTTCATCACCGTAAGTGGCCACTATGTATAGCGACCTTTAATGCTTCGTTAGTCAAGTGTGGGCAGTAGTTAACGTGACTATCAGAAAATGACACGCCAGTGAAAGCCTCTCGCGAAAATGGAATTACTCGCTCGCGCGCTTTTATACGGACCGATCCAAACAGTAATTACTTTACTAGCATGGAATTTATGAGATCAGCAGAAACTACGTTATAATGGGAATTAATTTAGGAAGCAAATAACGTTCATTAAGAACTTGGAACTTTACTGTTGTTGAGGGAGAGAGAAAGACAGCGAAAGAGAAAACATGCGTTTAAAACGATTAATATTACTCATGAAGAATGATTGGGGGAAGTGGTAGAGCTGACTATTTGGTCAGCCGAAAGATTTTGGGGAACGGTGCAAGTAGTAGAACCGAGTTTTTACTCGAACGAAGAATTTTGGGAAAACGGAGAAAGTAATAGAACTGAGTTTTTGGTCATACGGTGATTTTTATCCGATGCAAAAAGTAGTAGATATAACCGAGTTTCTGATCCGACGTCGATCTTCATTAATCGAGGAAGTGGTACAACCGAATTTTTAGTCCTACGTCGATTTTAACCGTCGGAAAAAGTAGTATAATCGAGTTTTTTGCCCGAAATCGATTTTCATTAATCGAGCAAGTAGTACAACCGAGTATTTTGTCGAACGTTATTTTTCACCGGTAGAACAAGTAGTACAACTGAATTTTCGACTCATCGTCATTATTTACCGTTCGAACAAATGGTATAAACAAATTCCTTTATGGGCATATATTCAACACAAAAAATAATCAAATCTATAATTAATTAATTGCAATTATACTAGTAGTATAAGTCAATAATACAATCTGTTTTAAATTTAAATAATAGAATTGTTTATAAAATAAATTATAAACAATTTGATTAATTATATATGAATTAACCAAAAAATGGATTATGCTTTCTGTACTACTTTGGTAAAAAAATGTGAAAAAATTTTTCATAGTCATTTGTTTATAACAATTTGTTTATAACAATTTATTTATAACAAATTGAATATTTATTATCGATACGATGAAGATAATATAAAAACATCGTCTTTAAAGTGGACGGAATTATCTATTAACTTGATTATTAACACAATTGTTTATAACAATTTGTTTATAACAATTTGTTTATAACAAATTGAATGTTTCTTATCGGTACGATGAAAAAAATATAAAAACTTTGTCCTTAAAGAAATAATTTGAATGAAATTATCTATTAACTCGATTATTAACAAAAAATTGTTTATAACAATTTGTTTATAACAAATTAAATGTTTATTACTAATATGACGATAGAATGTATAAAATTTTTATTTTAAACTTTCAATTTGAACGAAATTGTTTATATAAAATTTTTGCACTAATTGTTTATAACAAATGCTTAAATTGTTAATTAAAATATAATAATAGGATAGACAAAAGTTTAAACTTTAAAATGAACTTTATTTCAAGTCTCTACGACCCTTAGTTCCGAAGATATTCGCATAAAAAAAAACAGCTGTTTTTTGACCTACATAATTCCACTCAAATGGCATTGACACAGTGACCTACATAAATTCCAAGAAATTACGCAAACAGCTGACCGTAGTAAATTCTTACTACGACTCGTAATCACGTGACTACTCACACCACGTGCTTCGTAATTATGAATGGAAAATTTTAAATGGACGTATCTTCGGAACGAAAAATCGTAGAGACTTGAAAAAAAATTCGTTTTAAAGGGTAAACTACCCTCTTTTCAGCTACGTACTTCGATACTATCGATATAATAATATCGATTTTGTAGACTTCCTATAGGCGTATATATATGTCAGGCGAATAACTTTTAGAATGCACTTTAATAAAGAACTTTGAAACGATGAAAAACTTTTTTTACGATTAAACTAAAGTTCGATTAATCGTTGAAACGTACGAAGATAAGAACGGTAAGTTCTCCAACGGTTAACGAGCAATGGAAACGTTTTATTAAACTTTCTACGACTTCATCTTCCTTTGGATTCTCGCTACTGGTGCCACATCATTTATTGGGAGAAGAGAAGGACTTTTCCATCGGTTTCGTACTACTCTAAATCGTTCGTTCTCGTCTTCGTCTTCGTAAGAATCGATCGTGACCGAGTAAGAAAGAGAGAGAGAGCGAGAGACAGAAAGATAGAGAGAGACAGAGAGAGAGAGAAAGAGAGAAAGAGAGAGAGAGAGAAAGAGAGAGAGAGAGAGAGAGAGAGAGAGAGAGAGAGAGAGAGACATACACACATATATACGTACGCGCGCGCGCGCGCGTGTGTGTGTGTGCACATATACACACCACACACATAAAGAAAGAGGACAGTCTCCCTCGACCGGATCGAGCGTGGCCCCATTCGTCACGGTGGCTTCTGTCGTAAAGAACGACGAGAGGAAAAAAGTGCATAAACGAGCGTAGCGGTGGCGGTTTCACCGGAAGCGAGTTTTTCCCCACAAGAAAGAGATAGGAAGAAGGAGAAAGAAAAATAAAAGAAAGAATTCCCCGTAGCAATCGTACTCGATCGGAAGTTCGACCAATAGGTATCGTCTTTCATACAAGTGGAAATCTTTTCTTAGATTTTACGGCCTTCACAAGGTCTACGTTTTCTTCTACGAATGACAATTGGACTGATTCTCTTTCTCTTTCTTCTTCCCCCCCCCCCCTCTCTCTCTCTCTGTCTCTCTCTCTCTCTCACTCATTATGCTCGCACACGCTTTCGGAAATTCGAACACGATGGCGAAACTCTCGAGATTCTTAAATTTCAAGCTACAACGGGCAAGCGTAGATAGATTTTTTAATGGGCTTGGTATCCCGAACACGTAGTCACTTTGCGCCAGAGCTGCGCCAACCACGACGGCTGCGCGTAACCTCTTCTCTCTCTTTCTTTTTCCTTCTCTATATGTTAGCACGTATTCTATACACATATAGATACTATAGCCACGTGCGTTTTTACGTGACCGTTCTTTCCACGTCCTGTTCGTCGATTGAGGATTATATTTCATTTTAAAATTTGTGGAAAAGTATGACAATGTAACTACAAACTCAACAAAAAAGAAGGAGTTTCTTTAACTCTTTCGAAACGACGAAAGATTCTTTTGCTTTCTCAGCTCGTTCAGAATCTCATATTATTTCTCTTCTCTCTCTCTCTCTCTCTCTCTCTCTCTCTCTCTCTCTCTCTCTCTCTCTCCTTTTCTCAGCTAAAACATTACGGAAAATTCTCTTGCATTAGTCGTTTCTTTCGATGGGAGTTAATTTCGTGCTTTAATCGTTTCTTCCTATCTCTTCTTTACTTTTCTCTTTTTCTTCGACCCTCGCCACCATGAATCTTTCCTAGGTAGCTATATTTCTCAAGAGGAAACGAATGTACCGAGCATGTAACTTCTCGCCGAACTAATGTACCATTTATGTACGTGCCTTTTAAATACATATATCAGACTACAAATAACAGATTGAGAATCAAAAAAAAAAAAAATAGATAAAAAAAGTTAAAAAAAAGAAGGAATAACGCTGCTCTCTAAATTAATTATTATAAATAAAATTAATGTCTCTCTACGGGGAAGAAAATTGGATGGAGCTAGCAAGAAAAAATAAAAAGTAAAAAAAGAAAATAATAATAACAATAACAACAACAACAATAATAATAATAATAATTATTATAATAATTATTATTATTATAAAGAGAAAAAAGAGAGCACGAGAATGAAACGAATTAAAAAAAAAGAAGAAAGAAAAAAATAGGAAAAGCAAATAAATTGGCGAGAATGTGAGAGAAGGGGGATGGAAGAAGAAGAAACAAAAAATACTGCAACAGCAAAATATGCATCGCTCTTTCGAAACGCGGGTCACAGGATTCCCATCGACGACTTTTTACTCTGTTATTTTGAAATCAGTGTGCGTACACGACAGTGTAAATATTTGATTACATTAGGAGCAGCTGCTCGAAAGCTCGCAAAATTCCATTGGTCCGTTCCAAGAGAGAAAGAGCGAGGTATGGAAAAGAGAGAAAGAGAGACAGACAGAGAGAGAGAGAAGCTACAGTTCGATTTTACGTTTCGTACCTCTCTCGTCCCATCGTTATTCCCGTTCACTGCGATTGAATTCCGTAAATTAATTGTTTAATGATGCTTGCGATTCATTATGAAACTACTCGCTTTGCTGCAAATTAAAGCAATCGACGCGGCACACCTTTATATCTGTTTCTCTCGATCCATACGCATCTCTTCCGAGAGCATTCTACGTGTGAATCCAAAGTATCAATATAACAAAGTAGAGAGCATTGTATCGACGTTATTTAAAAATTGTAGAGAAATCCTTGAAATTGACAGTGTTTTCAATCGATTGCAAATTTAGAAAATATTTCGAAATTATTATTGTTCTTTAGGTATTTCCATGGATCTCGCTTTTTAATTAAAACAATATTTGTAAATTATTGTCAGAGATAATATTCGTAAATTATTAAAAGAACATGATTGAAGTTTCTCCCAAAATTTATTTCTGTTTTTTGTAAATGTAATTTTTAAAGTTTGTTGTTTCGATTTAAAAAAGAATATCAATTAAAGAAATACGCATTCGTAGATTGACGGTAACACGTTTGCAAAGGTTCGTAAAATTGGCGTAGAAAAACGAGAAAAATCGGAATTATTCAGTTAACTTGGTAAACATCGTTTAAACGAATGCAAAACGAAAACGTGTTCCGTTGCGAGATTTTCCCGTTATTTCTTTTAATAACGACGACATTTTACATGCGTCGGATGAAAGGTAAAAAGCATTGTCCAATGGGAATGCAATGGTAAAAGGCACATATTCACATAGAGAAATTTACGCAAATAATGTACCACGAAATAAAAGCATAGACTAAATTTATTCGAGTTTCGTTAACATTAATTTCGATCTATTTTCCTATATTTATTTACGGTATAATATCCTTTATATTTAGATTATAAATTATATATTGGAAAAGAAAAAGAAGAAAAAAAGACATACACACACACACACGCATACATATATAGATAGGTAGATTTGAACAACATTAAAATATCTATATTTATCTTTGCCCTGGCAATTCAATTGTCCCAAAAGCACACAAATGTTTTCTCTTATCAAATTAATATAGATTTAATTAAACACTTTTCCGAATCTTATTAAATCTAACTAAATATATTTATCTTACTTAATAAAAGACAAAATATATAAACCTGTTTACGAAACTGTAAAAGAGATAGACATACGAGTTAGAATAAATTTGCTTCCGTCAGAATCCTCTTTTCCTACTCGCGCGTGAGAAGATTTACACTAACTCCTGACACTTTGAAAAAGTTCACAAGTTTAAGTACTTCTCTTATCGGGTGTCTCTCGAGAATGAAACAAGGGAATTGGCGGGAAAAGCCAAGAGAACTCTGCTTTAAGCTTCTGTTTTTCTTTTTATCTAGTGGATTACGAAAAATATATATCTATAGAAGAACGACTATAGACAGAGGATCCCGTTTTGTTTTATCTCAACGATCGCAAAGGTGAAATTACCCTAGCATGATAATACGGATCGCTGATCGCTTTTTCAAATTTTTATCGTGGAACAAGTCTGCAACGATGCACATCCAGAGAACTGTAAAAGCGTTCTACTTTTAACAGAGGCCAATGAATTTTTCTTTTCAAGTTGAATATAAATGTTATTTCCCGAATCAAAGATATATTTATTTATGATTTTATATATATATATAAAATTTTTTTAATTTAATTTGGTTCGACTATTATCCTAGAAAAAGTAATAATCGTGAAACGTTCCTGAAATACGAGGTACTATCCTAATTATATCGAATCTAAAGGAGACCAGCAAAGAGGTAAGTAAATATTTTATTTAATTCCAATTTCCGACTATGCAATCGATTGGGAAGACCTCTGCGATGATTTATTCTCGATTTATACGAGAATATATACCATACATTTATCTTTTCAGATCTCGTCGAAGAACAACGGGAAATCTAATATGTAAATATGTCTTGTGAACGAATTAAAATACTAGAAAGGATTAGTTTGTTATTGAAAGTTCGTGAAAATGCATACAAATGAAATTATTTTGTTTATTACAATTTTCGATTGATACCGATACTCCTAGATATGCTAATTAAATTTTGCATTCTATTAAAAAACTAAATTAATTTTATATATATGTTTGTGTGTGCGTGTGTTATATATATATATATATATATATATATATATATATATATTAATTAAATCGATTACTGTTTGAGAAAATTCGAAAAAAGAATTTTGTCGAAAATACGAAGTTATATAAATGTATGGTTGACCGAATTGAAAATGCAATGAAAAGAGATAGCGATAAGGGCAAAAAAAATCGAAACGTAGAGTCATCAACGAGTCTGGTGATAGCACTCGCACTGTAATTAGTAGGTTGCCTGGTGAGCGTCGGTGGGATAGCGAAACTCGAAAATAGTCCGGGCTGAGTTAGCCACTTTAATCAATACCGTGCAAATAGCCGAAGGACTTTCCGACTTGGCCCATATTTCCTTTCTATCTCAAGCGAACGTCCTATTCTTCTTTCCCCTTTGTCAAGGACATAAAAGATAAATATACGATTTTATATGTTTCATAATTAAGATGACTAATTGATCAAAAACATGTGAACCTTCCGGTGAAAATATGTTTTTGTTTCTTTTCTTTCTTTTTTCTTTGTTTTTTCTTTTTTTGTAATTATTTTGCCTAACACGATGTTGTAACAGAAATTACGCGCAATCTAATATTTATCGTTAGATAAAAATATTTGAAAATATTGTACAAGACAAAATCATCTACAACGAACACAAACACATCTACAACGAAAGAGAGATGGAGAGAAATTAAGAGAGACAAACAAAGAGAAAGAGAAAGAGAAAGAGAGAGAGAGAGAGAGAGAGTGTAAGAGCTTATTTAACGATAAGTCTATTTAATAGTAGACTCAAAGAGAAAGCTAATATTGAACGGCATTGCAGAGATAGCAGATGTTATATACAGACGCATGTACAGAACATGTAATTCTCTAATTGATTTTACTAACTCACTAGAGCGAAACAGTGTGCAGTAATAGAAAAGGAAGAAAGTGTTCTCTCGATAAACTCTTCGCTAGTCGCTTCATCAACGAGCCGTTTAGTATTAACGATTCGATTTCCGTCTCGTCAGACAAATCTATTCTCGTTTAACGTTGACAACGAAGGACGGAGAAGAATCAATCGATGAGATCGTACGCACGAAAAGAGTAAAAGATAGATAGATAGACAGATAGATAGACAGACAGAAAGAGAGAGAAGTAGAGGTAGATAGAGAGAGAATAAGATAGAATGAGGAGACATTATCAGAGGGAAAGTTTCACAAATTTCCAGCCAATTATCGAGCACGATGAAGTTCTCGTTAGTCGAAGTAAGGCCTCCGGTAATATTTTTAGCTCGAGCTCGAGCTCGCAATTTTCTCATTAATTGCCGAATTTCGAGCGAGATTGGGGCCGAGGAAGCAAGGTAAATGAATTAGACCGCAGTGTGGAGTTATACTTGAATCTTCTCTCTCTCTCTCTCTCTCTCTCCCTCTCTCTTTTACTAACTCTCTCTCCTTCTCTCTCCTTCTCTCTCTTCTTCGCTAGTGGACTAACCCCATCTATTTTCACGTACGGTAATGCTTTGTCGGAATGATACTTATCGCTAACCATTCGGGGATAGCCTAATGCCCTACGACGAGACCGGCAATTATACCGTTAATTCGCATACCAACCTTCCTCCCACCCCCTCCTCTTCTAACCTTCCTATCTTTCACTTCCTATATTACGTTCGTTTGTTCTGATTACTTGTACAGGATAATCGTTGAGATGAATGAAAGTTAAAATATTATAAAAAAAAAAAGAAATAAATGAATAAAAGGATAAAAAGAGGAGAAGAAAAAAAGAGAGAAAGATGAGAGAAACTTTAATGAAAATTGAAATAAAAGTTTGCGATCAATTATGAATGTTCGTGTAGGAAAATTTTATGGAAACATCCAATCGATTTTCTTCTCCCCTTTCATCATCCTACTTTGGTTCTCCTTCATTCCTACACATTTGATTAAAACTCGTCGGCACGAGGCAGAAATTACATTTAAATTATACATGCTTAATCACGGCTTCGCTTCCTTCCTACTACAGCTGCATACGCTCGACAATATTATTTACTATTTTATGGGAACGTAGATAATCAACGAGGTGTGTCAAATTTTATGTTCTATTATTTGATGAAAGAAATAAGGTACAGAGAGAGAGAGAGAGAGAGAGAGAGAGAGAGAGAGAGAGAGAGAGAGAGAGAGAGAGAGAGAGAGAGAGAAAATGTAAGTTCATAATAGATTAATAGATATATATTAGTTCTCTGTCTGTGAGTTCAAATAGAAAAAAAAAGAAGTGTTAATTACGTTAATTACTGACATATAATGTAGTTTATTAGTATGTTACATAAAAAGTAATGTAACGTATTAATAAAAATTTTCTTATAATTAACAAAGATTCTTAACGCGTGTATGATTTACTTCGTTCAAAAGCAAAATCGTCGATAAAATAAAAATTGAAAACGTCAAACGAAATATTGGAAGCATAGTATATAAAAAGCATTAATATTGGTAACACTAAAAAAGCAGATTTTTGTGCAAATACTATCTTGCTGATTTCTTTCTTTCCACGTTTGTACATACATACGTGTACACACACATAACCTATACAGGAAACGATGCCTTCGGATGATGGATCGAGCGAAATGGATTCGTAACGTTGCTTTGCGCATTACCTACAACCTGCATACATTTTTTTTCTTTCTATAGCAATGTCAAGGTCTTTGTTCGATCAATTTCACCCTGCCGGTAGGATGATATATCGCAATAATCGACTGACCAACTCGTATCGTGTATTTTCATTTTAAAAAATTTGTCGATATAATTTCGATCTTCGTTTTTATCAATTCTCACGTTATAAAGTTCCAACATTATTATTATATAAAAATAATAAAATTTCGTATAAAATCGAACGAATTTAGTTGAAACTTAGTAGTCAATAGTAGTTACTAGTAGTTAGTTGAAACTTTAATTAATCCTTCGTACGTGTTCTTCATTATAAATGATAAGAAATAGTCATTATTAAAAAAAAAAAAAGATACGATTCGTTATCCTATAAAAATAAATTGACGAATAAACTTGAGAAAGAAAGAGATAGAGAAAAAGATCAAATGAAAGATATAATGATGTTCCTCGCTTGATTGTTATTAGAAATATTCTTCTAATCAACGATATATATAATTAAGAAGAAAGAAAAGTTATAGAAAGAAGAGTCGACTAACAAGATCGAAAAACTTACGTCTGTCGATGAAGCGAAAAGTTCCGGAAAAGCCCGTCGCATTTGAAGAGGGTAACTCGGTATGAAGTTCGAGTATGAGGGTTGATCTTGAGCTGTACAAAATTTGAGGAATATCGCGTAATTCTCCGCACAAAATTCCAGACCAGGGAGTATATTCGGACACCCCTTCGTTCTCCAAGTGAAGAAATACCTTGATGAAATCACCTCTCGTACAACTGGAACAATGAATTAATTTCTCTTACATATGCGTTCACAATAATTATTAATGTTATAATAATAATTTATTTATCTTAAAGATTATCCATCGATGATCGCTTCGTTGTATCAATAAAGTCTGATAATAAAATAATTGTATTATTTCTATTTAATTTGATTTTAAATCTATTATTTGATATAAAGAAAATAATTTAGATATTATTTATTTAAAACGAAAAGATCAATCCAACGTTAGTTAAAAATTTATTCGACCGAACACGAATTTGATCGACAACCGTTCGCTCCGCTGACTCATCTAGAACTGTCGGGATACTAGTACTACCTTTGTTAAAGTCAAGCTATTGTTGACTTCTCGGAATCGTCCAACACTCGACCTATCTGTTATGATGGTAGACAGTACACCCGAGCAAGACAAGGTCGACAGTACAAAACGTAATATACAAGTAAAGTTGTATTTCAAAATATAAATAAATAAAAAAAACGAATAACAACGTTTAGCGTTGATTGCGTCGTTCATTTAATTCCCGTCCTAATGGTTTTTTGTTTTTCCAAGGCTGTAACGTTAATCGAACATATTGAAAACAAAAAAAAAAGGAAGAAAACAAAGAGAGATAGATATGTAATGTATATTTTATCTCGACGTGTATGACATATTAAGCTTTTGTTAAAACGTTATTTCAAGCTTGAAATCGTTCGATCGTCTGGCTTACTTTTTTGCATTAAAAAGGAACAAAAAACTGAAATACCTTATCACGTATTGTAATGCACAGAGCACACATTGAGTATTTTTTTTCATTTTTTTTTTTTTTCGTTACCCCATATTACAGTTTTCAAATAGGTGGTTGACCTCTTGTAAAAATCAGTAAAATGGTGAAAGGTGCATGTACAATCTCGCTTCGTCGATTCAAATAAAAAAATCCGCGAACAACGTCGAGAAAAGCGTAAGAAATTTATTCAGCCGAAAAAATGTCAGACATGTCAAGGAGAAAATTCTTAACCGAAGATCAAAGCTCGTACAAATTCGTTGCTTTAAGAAAAAGAAAGAAGTACGGAGAGAAACAGAAAGAGAGAGAGAGAGAGAGAGAGAGAGAGAGAGAGAGGAGATAGAAACAGAGAAAAAGAGATAGAAAGAGAGTGGAAAAAAAAACAGAAAGAGATGGAAGGAAAAAAGCGCCTCGAGCGTTCCCAGATCGAGATGATTCGTTCTCTCTTCTGGGAAAAGGAAGATAGAAAAAGTTCTTCTTTTATCTTAGAAAAGACAAAAGCATCGAAATCGATCTCTGCGTTCATTGTCTTATAATTATAATCTCTTGTAATCACATGAATCTTTAATTAGATTATTAATAGTTACAATCGAAATAATATAGATTCTCATATTCTCTCAAAATATAATTAATCTAATTTTTTCTACTGATTTGAAGCGAATAACAACTTCGTATAATTTGTAAAATGAGAAGAAATTTTGTCATCGTTCATAAGACATTTATACAGGGTGAAACAATTAAATAAGAAACAGTTCTATATTTTCTTTGCATATTGAACTATAATACTTAATATGTGTATATTCTTGTTAAAATAAATATCTGATAGAATGATTATAAAAAAAGAAAGAAAAGAAAAGAAGAGGAAAGAAAAAACTTTTTAATATCACATTTATCATAAGACATGATCTCGTTTATATATTATACAAGAAGGAATTTTTCGAACAAGTCATTCTATATATACAGTCTCTTTCTCTCCCTCTCTCTCCCTCTGTCTTTCTTTCTTTTTTTCTTTCTCTCTCGATGAATTACTTTTTTAACGAGCATACGGGGAAAACTTCTTCGGGACGTTTGTACTTTTACGAGTGTTCAGGGAATAGGCGTAGATCGAACGACGAATGCAACGCATATACGATAAAATGAAATTTCATTCTCTAGCTCGAGAAGAAAAAAAAAGAAAGAAAAGACAAAAGAAAAAACAAATAAAAAAGAAAGAAAGTGTAATCGAATTTAAAGATTTCATTGATTGATTAAGTTTTCATATAGATTACAGTCATAAAGCAATAAAAATGATCGACAATTTTCGAATGATATTTCAAGCCTAATTCGCATAGTTTCAATGCATTAATAGTTAATCGGGCGATTACGGTACTCGTTGAAAGATAGCACCAGGTGTTCGGAAGTCCGGCCGTAGACAGATTAGACTTAAAGCGAATTGGAAATGAAATTAAAGAAGGATTACGTTTAGAAGGACAAGAGCAAATGTTGATCCTTTTAACAAAAACAATATTTCTTATTTAGATCGTAGAATAATCTTCCTATCGTCGAAACGAGACAATCGTAATCTCTAATTTTCTATCCTCGTCATTGTTAAATTATTCACAATGAATAACTTAATTGGAAATGAAATTTCAACGAAATAACGTTAATGCGATCTATATCAAATTTATCAAATTAATGGAATTAACGACGAAGTAAAAACAAACGCAACAAAATGAAAGGCTTTCCACGCTCGGCGTTAGATGTTTTACAGAAAAAGGAAAAGAAGAAGGAAAAAAAAAATATTAAAAGATATATAAGGTGGGATTATTCAAATCGTAGAGAAACGACGATCCGTCATCGTTAGTAGAGATTTCTCGGGATGTAAACCTATGCGAATACGAATGCGATACGCTTCTGCTAATCTCGTTCTTTAATTCCCTAGGTGAGTTTCGAGTAGGAAGGAGCCAAGGGGTAAAAGGACCTTCATGGTGAAGAGCCAACTCGACGTTTAACATCGTTAAGGAAACATCGAGAGACAGAGAGAGGGAGAGAGAGAGAAAGAGGGAGAAGGAGAGAGAGAGAGAGAGAGAGAGAGATAGAGAGAGAGATAGTAACATCGTCCTTGAGTTCTACGAAGTAATAAGATAGGGATGGACATGCTACATAGAGAGACAGAGAAGGACAGTATCACATAGCCAGGATACTCTCAGGCTATCGCTGCCGGCGGAATTTAGAGAAGATATTGGCTTGAACGTAGTGACTGAAGGAGAGAGGACACAGGGTGTGAAATTATATATCCTCGAACGTAACACTATTTCGAGTGTCTTAGCCCTTGATAGGATTCGAAGGCATTCTTCCATGAAAAATATATCGATCTTATTAAAATAATCCTCATATAAACGCTATAGTATAATAATTAATATTGTCGCCATAAATATAATAAATTTAAAGTTCTTACATGTAATATACAGAGAGTGTTTTCGAAACTTGATACGAACTTTGTTTTCCTTATTTTAACGTACTGAATCTATTCCCGAAGTTATAGAACCGACAGGAAACACCCAGTATATATATATATATATATATATATATATATATATATAAGACATTTTTGAAATAAAATAAAAATTTGGACATCTCACTCTTCTTGACGTTTTAACGCGAAGCTTTCCTCGAACGGAAGATGTCAGGTGTGAAAACGCATTACGTATAATGCATTCTCTTGGAAAAAAATCGACATAGTGATAGTGTGCGTGTGTTTCTGTGAGAGAAAGAGAGAAGAATAAAGAGAAAAGAAAGAAAAATAGATTTGAGGCGTGCCATTCCTTAAAAACCTTCCAAACGTAAAAAGCTTTTTACGGAATATCACAATACGTTCTAATTTTGGGCACAAACGTCGTAGTAGAAAGAGTCGTGTGTCAAACGAGTAGTCACCTTGGCCAGTCGCGCCCACCCCTTTTTCTTACACCCCGACACGAGACCCCTATATTCCGAGCTGAATTTTCCAGAAAGAAAAATACGCACACATCTACACACCTACAACAACGGGTAGGACAATCCTCGACAACGTTTCCCAGCGTTCTTTTCTCTTCTCTTCAACGTCGTCGTGCTTTAACTCATTTTCCACGAGCGTCTAGGAAAAGCTCTCCTTTTCCTACGCGATTTATTATGTCGGTCGTAAGGGTGGCCAAGGTAAGGGCGTGGGGAGAAGGAGAGGAAGGTGGCAAGGAGGACGAGAGGGTGGGAGGGTGAGTGGGAGGAGGGAATGGGATGGAAGAACCTCGCGGCTTCTTCCATACGTTGCTGTCGACGACACGACTGCGATGTGTAATCGTCGTTGTTACTGTTCCTTTCCTCGAGCAAGAACGAGATTGAGAATAGAAAGAAATGAGAAGAAACAAAAGAAGAGAGAGAGATAGATAGAGATAGAAATAGGTGTGTGTATATATATATATATATATATATATATATATACATATATAGAAAAAGAGAAAAAGGGAGAGGAAAGAAAGAGAAAGACAGAAAAAGATCATAGACCGATGATGGATCTCGATGTTGCGTGGAAATAAATAAATCGAACGAACGAACAACCAGAGAAAGAGAAAGAGAAAGAGAAAGAGACTGAGAAAGAGAGAATGGTTACAATGGACGGGCATGAATTTCATGACAGAATGTCCCGCATGAAAAATGTATCGTTCTTTCTCTCTTCTTTTCCTATCATCATACATCAAAAAGTCTCAACATAGAGCATGACGAATCATTAATCATTAAGGACGATCGGTTAGCCTCGTCGTGAACTCCTAGTATGTTCCATGTGTTATATTTATAAAGGAAAAAAAGACATGAAAGAAAAAGGAAAGAAAACAAGACAATAAAAAAGAAAGAAACAAAAAAGAAACAAAACGGAAAATTATGCTCCAAGTGTCACTCATTGCTCTCTCTCTTTCTCTCTCTCTCTCTCTCTCTCTCTCTCTCTCTCTCTCTCTCTCTCTCTCTCTCTCCCCATTGAAATCTATTTTACATTTTACAAAAAAAAAGTAGAAAAAAGAAAAAAGAAGGTGCGTGATAGTGTTATGATAAATGACATTTATAACAGCAACGTATAAGTTATAAGGATATAAGAATAGGTTAAAAGAAGAACTTAAAGAATAGAAAAGAAAGTTTCGTTAGCGGAAATATGAAAGAGGCGATTTTCAAAGCAAAGAACCATCGTCGACTATTATAGGTGATGAATGGCTCTGCCGTGCTCGAGTAAGAAAACAAACGCGTATTCCCAAGTCGGGTCTATCAATTTTCAAACTATCCACCAGCTGTTTTTCTTCCGCAAGCTAGCAGGTCTCTTTTTATCAATTTTTTTTTCCTTTTTCTTTTTCCTTTTTTTTTTTTTTCTTCTTTTCATACCAAAGTTACAAAGTTTCACCGGCAAACACTTTTATTTACAGATTATTTCTTTATACGTCCAATACGTATCTGCGTTTTTTTCATATCGATAAACCAAACGCGCGATTTTGATTCGATCAAAAGTGATATACGTATACTATTTAATAGAAACGAAACAGATCGTACGACTCGATATATGTATTTATGTACATGCATCGATTGGCATCGTTTCTAATGCAAAAAAGAAAAAAAAAGGAAATAAACTCGGTCGTTCGTGGTGTATTCCAAAAACAGAGACTGGTCTGATTAGCGTCGAAAAAGTTTCTACTCAAACCCATTGAGGTCGTTGGCACTGGAATAGGACTGAAGGTAAAGCGTAAAAGTTCACGGAGGATCCCTCATCCTTCTACGATTGGCTCCTAGCCAGAAGAATAGTCCACCTCACCCTTATTCTCTTCCGGTTATGTGAGTGTGAAGAATGTTTTTCGAATATTACGTTCCCTATTTATACGAGAGCTCAACCGTCTTACCCGGATTTTTCTTACCGTTCCCTTTCCAACCATCACAACACTTATATTACGCGATCTTTTTATCGGAAAGGAAAGAAAAAAAAGAAAAAAAAAAAGAAAAAAAAGAAGAAAAATTTCTCGTCGATCGAACTCGACAACGAACGTTTAAACGTTCGAAACATTTCAAGAATATCTCTAATAAACGTGTAAATAATTTCCAAATTGCTTTAAAACATGGTTACCACGTTGTAAGAAACAAGAATGTAATAAATAATCATGAGTTTAACGTCGGATTAATAAATATTCCGCATAATGAGAAATACTTTGTTCTTAACGTTTAAGAACGGACATAAAAAAAATAATAACAAAAAAGAGGAAGAAAGAAATAAAAGAAAGAAAAAGAAAGGAACAAAAGGAAATAAAAAGATTAAAAAACTTAACATCAATTGAAGAGTCGAGTTAGAATCTACGGAGAAAGGGAAAGAGACAGAGATAATAGCCTCGCATCAAGTAGGATCTCGTAAAAGACGTCTGGACGTACTAGTTTAACGCCGTTATACTGAACGCGTTCCATTAAATTGCTTCTCTCGAATAGTTCCCCTTGCATCCTTCGTTACTTTCTCTCTTAGTCTCTTACTTTAACTGAACGTTCCGTAAACTGTCACGAAGAAGTAACGAATAAAGAGAATATTCTCGTTCCCTTCGTACCTTTAACTCCGCCCCTACATAACTCTCTCTATCCCTCTCTCACTCTTTCCAAAATAGTTATCAACGAATGTTGAATGGCACAGGAGTAATGTCTCTTTCTATAACATTTCAACCTTGGTAATAGTTCGTTTTCTCAAGACCGAGACACTGATTTTGTAACGATAGAAAGAAGGAGAGAGAGAGAGAGAGAGAGAGAGAGAGAGAAACTTATGAGATTGGTTCGTTATACGTGCATGGACAAAAGCTAACTTCATCAACGTAACCTTGACGTCGATATTCGAGGACGATAAGAGAATCGTTCAATTTCCTTCGTAGGATTCCTTTTAATAATGAGAACACCGAAATTGAGATCGTGGTCTCGTTTTGTTACACGAACGATGTTATCTATTCTACTTCATCTTGGTCTATAATTAGAATTCTATTTCTGCTGATGAATATTGATGTCAGAGATATGCCAGGGCGAACGTGTCAATCATTTTTTTTTCTCCTGGTTTTTCTTTCTTTTCTTTCTTTTTCTTCATTTATTTATCATTTCATAAAGATCGAGCATCACTACTTTTTTTTCTTTCTTGTCGATAAGTCAAGGAATTTAAAAAAAAGAAAAGAAAAAAGGGGAAAGGCAGTAGCACGGACTTTAAACACTGCAGTTGGTTGAGCCCTTTGAATTTGAGCACGAAAAATAACAAGAAAGTCCTCGTTTTGAAAGTAGAGAAATAAAAAATAGGAGTGCCTTCAAAACTCACCAACACATCAACGTTTCTCCCTCTCTCCCTCCCTCCTTCTCTCTTTCTCCCATGCTCTTGCTCACTCTCTTCTTTGGCATCCCTAAGCGACCTAAATTCATGCACGCCAGGTAACATGCGATATGTGGAAGTAATCTTGGTAATTTATCTTCTTCGATAAAACTTCCTTCGCAAGGGTAAAAATTTAAAAGAACCAGACTGCTAATGGCGTGACTAATGATATACGATGCGGCAAAGTCGCATAGACCATCTTTGTGATAGGAAAATTACTTTTGGACTTTTATTGTAAACACAACCGCGCCTTTGAATAAATTTCAATGTTGTAATTAAGCAGGATAGAGTTAAACGAATGAAGATGCGTTTATCTAAAATAATTCTGATGAATATTTCAAATCATTATGTATGTTTGTTTTTCATTATTTCATGAACAAATCCGAACCAGAAAAATCTTAAATAAACAAATACATACATACACGTACGAACATTATTTTCGTCAATTTCAATGACAGAACAAGACAGAACAAGATAGGGGAAATCAAGAGAGGACAGAATAGAACATATCAGATAAAACAAGAATGGGTCGAATCGACTCGGATTGGGTCGGGTTGGCCAAGCTTAACACGGCTCAATTCTAGGGTACGTCTGAAGTTTTTGTCCGAGGTTTTGCCCGATGTCATCATTGGGGTTTTGCCTCACATCTTCGGCTAATTTTGATTATCTTTGCCAGTCTTCGTCAATTTTTGAATATTTTCGGCAGAAATAGTATTTTGGAAATAGTTTGAAACGTCAGTTACAAGAAAACGTAATAAAAAATATACAATTCCATTAAAAAATGTAATTTTTACAAAACCCACCATGGCGAAGTCGAATAATTTGTTTGAATGTTCTTTTCTTTTCTATTTTTTTTTTTTTTTTACATTTTCAATACTTAAAGTTTGAAAAATAATCGTGTAATATACCGTGTATAATTAAAATTGTTATAATTCTTTCCGGATAAAAATTTAGGAGGGGTTAAAAGTTGTGAAAATTGAAGATACAACTCGGATGATTATTTTATCTCTTGAGTTTGATCGGTTACCCTTCGAATTTCGAATTCCCGGAGTTTTCCCTTTTCTCCTTTCTCGATAAAGTATTCGACATTCCTCGCTTCGTCGTTACGCATACGTCCTTTCCCACCATCATGATTTCCCACCGAAATATTTCCTGCCTTCGTAAAACGATGAATACGAAACGGATTCCACAAGCTGTGAGCAGCCACGATCGATGCCTCGCTAAATGTTTAACGACCATCGACAAATTGATCGTGCATTATTTATCCTTTATCTTCCATTGTTGTCCCTTTCTCATTGCTAATGCAACAACCATAAAATACAATACATTTCAACTTACTAACACAAATAAACATAGGATTTCTAATCTTCTATTTAATTTCATATATTCCCTAATGATATACAGAAAGATAATAATAGATATAAATTATAAAGATATACATATAAATATAAATTAATTTCTCACGATTATGATATCAAAACGAATCAAAAGAAAAATGAATCTGATTCGATAAATCGTTTGGACGTTAGTATCAAATGTTTTCCTCTTTCTTTTATTTTCCCCTAGGGGATTGTTTTTGCGTCGAATGATGTCTATCGAAATTCATACTATATATATATATATATATATAGTCGAACGTGTCGAGCTATACTCGCTTTAATAAAGAAAAGGAAAAACGTTCGAGTGGATTAGTCGATACGATCTTCGTGGCTGTTCGTGACGTTCACGGTGGATTTTCGGCCGAACAAGGACCTTCGGCATCGTAACTACTTGTCGCATGATCTCACCCAACACAGGCGAGACTCTACTCGTAAAATTCTTTAAATCCACGCTGCAACGACGTTTATTTCGAACTGTACAATGTTTACAACCTTTCAAACCCGTATTTTCTGGTATTTATATTTTCTTTCGTTAAATGAAAATTTGTGATTTACGATCTGCCCGTTTATCACTTTAATTGCTCATATTAGAATTCATATGCCGTGTTTATATCTTAATTAATTAAAATTTCCTATAGACATTTCACGACGAACATATTCAACTATTTCTTCTCGTCCAATTATTTGCGATATTGTTTCTTTTAATCTTGAAATTTATATTAACCAAATTTTTGTCTTTTCGTTCTTTTGTCGATACGATTTGTATATTATAAAATGTTGAAATAATATAACGAGACTGTTTGCTGCCGTATAAAATCGTATACAAGATATATCAACGAAGACGAATCCACTCGCTATCGATATCTCTGAAGTTCGAAATCGTTTGGTGTGGGTAGTCGTTTGTAACCTATAAGGTAAAGCTTGCGACAAAGTCGCGCATTGTTACATCGGGTCAACGATGTCCATCGCTCAAAATTCGCAATGGCTTAACCGAGGACACAGCCTACCGGTCTCACCACGTTCGCAATTGTATTCGCTGCGTTGCGACAATAGAGATTTAGGAATGCCCGCTCTGCTAAACAATAGAGCTTTATGAGAACCTAAATCCACCACAATGGACGGTGTGGTATACCTCGTACTGCGTATACAGATCGATATTTGAGGGTATCGTTAGAAGTTACCTTTGAAAGCGACAAGAACATAAACTTCTACCTCTTACCTTATCAACACCTTTTCAACTCGCAAAACAAGCTTAAATCCAAATTTATTATTGATCGAAACGAAACTTTAATTATAAAATGCACAAACGTTTTCATTGAAATTGTCGTCTTTTTTATTTACAAAAGAATCGTCATAAAATCTTCCTTATTTTATATCACGTTTATTCATCAAAGCGAGAATTTCGATATCAATCTTTATTAATCGAATGAGACAGAGATACGTACGGTTCTACGTAATTAAGTTCACGAGATTTACTCGACAGATAGTAAAGCCGAATATGTGGTAAAAAAATCGAAAAGTCTATTCTCAGATTTCTGATTAAAATCTGTGCGATTACGTTCTAAGGAGTCTATATCCCCTTTCTATCTTCCCTTTTTATCACTTTCTCACCAGTAGAAATAAGAACGTCAGAAAGAGTCGGCTGAGCTTTGTGATCACTTCGGATATTACTTTCATCGATCGGTACGTCGTCCCAACTCTCTTAATATAGCCCTCCGCGAATTTCTTCTACTAAATGTTCCAGGAAACTGAGCTTCTAAGGAGTCAACATAGATCTCGTGAGACGCGAGAATAGAATCTTCGATCTGAGAGAAAGACGTTAGACGTTCGCAAGTACTACTTCGAAATCCCTGATAAATCCTTCGGTGCAGTATATCCCTACCACTTTTCCAGACGGTCAAGCTGAATTCTTTTTACCAGAAATCTCAACCAAAGGGAGTTTTATCGATCTACGAGATATCATTCCTTAGAATCAAAATTCGAAAGACGTATAACAAATGTAATGTAATCGATTATAACAATAATAACAATAATAAGAATAGTTCTATTAGATTTTCATTCATTTCAACGAAATAAGAATGGAGTAAAAAAAAAGAAAAGAAAAATAAAAAGATAAGATAAATTTATTCGTTGTTCTTGCAATATTTCTACGAGGCAATCAATTGTGTTTTACGATTATCTTCGTTATATTCATTCGAATAAGTCGAATATTGTTGTGAGATACGATATTCGAGTGTAAAAGAGGAAAGATTCTTCAAGGCATTCATCCTGCATTCGAAAATGTCGTGACTCGGCGCGATAACTTAGAACACCACTCTCGCATTCCCTTCAAACCCCGGTGAAAATTTGCAACTACCGTGCGGGAATATTACCCACGAGACAGTATCCATCCATCGTCGTCCTATCGGCGTTATGTATCTCCTGTATGGATCTATGCGAGGAATCGGTTACCTCACGAAACAAGGATAGATTAAGGAATTATGCTAACCTGAAATTTTATCAAAAATCATCTTTCCAAATATAAACTATCAGAATCTTTAAATTTTATCCGTCAACGTCAACAAAAATTTGATAAAAGGAATATAACTTTCTTTCTCATCTCGACGATCAAAAGAAAAACTATAAATGAAGACTACAAGGGACTTTCAAGTTCCAACGACCTAGTATCCGTAAACGACGTTTTTCGAAGATCAGCAAACGATTTAGAGGTAGTAAAAAGAATCGAAATTTCCTTTCTCTCTCTCTCTCTCTCTCTCTCTCTCTTTTTTCTATCTATCTTTCTCCCTATCAACAAGATCCTTTTTACTTCAAAGATGTGTTCTAGAAAAAGATGAAAAGCTTCTTTTCTCTGTTTCTCTTTTCGAGACACATGATACCGAAAGAAATTTTGAACGTCCTCCTGCGAATGAAATTTTTCACTGTCGATGGTTATCGAAGGGGAAACAATATGGAGCAAAGAAAGAGAAAGAGAAAGAGAAAGAGAAAGAGAAAGAGAAAGAGAGAGAGTGGAGGAAGGCAAAGAAAGAGAAAAATTTTTCAAACTATAAGACAAGATTACGCGAAAATAGCAAAAGGTATCATAGATATATATCGTTGACTCTCTTCCGAGTAAACTGGAACGTGACGTACTTGCACATATTCTATTATATACTCGAACCTTCTCTCTCCCTTTCTCTCACCCTCTCTCTCCCTCTCTCGATCTTCGTGGCAGGCTGCCTGCCCAAGGATGTTATATGTTCCTCGTGGGTATGCGTAGTACTATACACATCGAGCTTGCATCGAGGCCAAAGGGGAACTATAAAGAGGGTAGTGGTCGCATAGGAAGCTTCTATTCTGGGCAAATGCGTATACAGAAACAAAGAGAAAGAGAGAGAGAGAGAGAAAGAGAGAGGAAGGGAGAAAGAGAGAGAAAGAGAGAGAGAAGAAAAGATCGATCGTTCTCGTCTTTATCGAGACGCGATCGACATGAATTCGTAAATAAAAATGATGTCTATCCAATGAATATATTCATTATATTTTTTTTTTATTATTGAAGAATAACTATTTTTAAGATCTCGATCGTTCGATTTTTTTCTCGAAATTAGAACTTGTAAATATATAGCGATAGCTGACTAATGACTTTTTGTCGACAATCTTTATATATTCTTCCCTTCTTTCATACTCTGACCTCTCTCTCTCTCTCTCTCTCTCTCTCTCTCTCTCTCTCTCTCTCTCTCTCGGAATATTTCCTACTACCGTTTTGAAGGAAGCTCAGAATAAAAACGAGCGATTATAAATATTTCAAGCACTTTTTATTACCATCTCTCGTTTCGCACGGGCCACAGCTGCTTCGTCCAAGCAGGTAACGTCCGGCCATTCGTTAAATAAACGGCTTGCGTCCTCCTCTCAGCCGTATTAAAATCAAAAGCTTTGGGAAACATGTCTCTTTCTCTATTTTTTTTCCTTCTTTTTTTTATGTCTTTTTCTAACCAAGAAAGGGGCAATTCGCAAAAAGGACATAGGAGTCTAGGTGGTTCTCGTTTAAGCCGACGGATACAATTTGCTTCCCGTTTATTTCTACTCATCCACTTAGTTACATATAGAAAGAAACGAGTGAAAGATAAAAAAGAACGAAAAAAAAAGAAAGAAAGAACAAGGAACAAGAGACAAGAGAAACAAAAGGAAAAAGAAACAGGAACGAAGAAAAAATGGACATATTTTCATATCGTAACGAATACGATATCATTTCTAAGGATGATTCATAAAAATATGAAATAGAATTCTCCTCTTCTTTGCAACGTCCTTCAATTTCTCTCTTGTATCTCGTTATAGTTTCTTTGCGTACATTCGTTAAAATGAAGAAAAGGTAAAGGTTTTTAGAACAGAATGAACGGAAAATAACAACGACAACAATAGCAACAACAAGAACAAACAACAATAACAATAATAATAACAACAACAACAACAATGAAAATAGGAACGACGGGAGCTTCGGAGGTAATGAGCATCGCAAGATATCTATATGAAACCTTCATTCCCATGGGATGAGGAGAAGAGGAAGAAGAAGATAGAGGGTTCTTGAAGGATCCTCCGGTAAGGTCATGCATGTATGGATGTAATGCGGAGAACGTTCGAGGTCCAGCGATTCCCTGATGGCCTCCTGCAATGCTCTCTGCGCTATCCTACTCTCGTACTTTCCCCGTGCGCCAAATTAATTCTTGACTTTTTCTACAAATCCGCCCAAGCTATCTTCAAAATCCCATGACAGTTTCTACAAGGGAATCTTAAAAGAAAAAAAAAAGAGAAAAAAAAGAAATTTGTAGAAGAGAAAAAAACAGAAAGAAAAAAGGAATGATAACGTAAAGAAAGACGAATAAATTGGTCACGATTATTCGATTATTTCTTATTGCATTTTCTCTACCTAGTTTTTTAAAAAAGAGATACATATATATATATATATATACGATATAGTCATAGCATGGATCGTAAGAAACGTCGTTGAAACGGTCTATTAAATGTTTAAAACGTTTGTCTGACAGTTTTACGAACTACTGAGAAAGAAAAGAGACCGTTAGGATATTTATAGTCCCTATGACATTTATTATCCGTAACCTACTCTTTTCAAATTCGTTTCTTAAATCTTTAATAAACAATTATAGAGATTGCAAAGATATTTTGTTAATCATTTTCTTTTCTTTTTTTTTTTTAAGAATAACGAACATTCCAATTAGAAATGTAATGATTAGAAAAATTCTTTTGGAATTTCTTGTTATTTAAACCGTAAAATGAGACAGAGAGATTGTAGAATCTAATGCTTACTCTACTTTCGTTCTAACAATTCGTTGAAATCCTAGGAAATCCCGATTCGCATGGTCGAGCGAACGAGTCCTTCGCAAATATCACCAAGGGACTATCTTGGTGACAGGAGATTTGTACTCTGCCAGCGAGACGTCTGAATTACGAAGAGCTTTCGGTCCCAAATAAGACGTTCTCGCTAATATCGCTATTTCCTTGATTTCTAACTCGTCGTACCATCAATTTAATACTCTATTTCTTTTACGATATCGGATTAAACAATAACATTGCGTATCATATATATATAAAAAAAAAAGTTTCATTCGATTTTCGTAAGTTAACGCTCATGTTTAAAGTTTAAAGTCTCACAGATCCTGCAATTTCCGTGTGAAAGATATATTATAATACTCTTCTCGCGCTTTTCATTTTAACCATATGGCGTCGCGAATACGAATTTCTGAGCTTTCTCAATATCCTTCCGGAGTCAGCCGCTGCGCATGGGAAACGTCTTAAGCGTCCCGAGTGGATATTAGGGTGGAAGATCTTCTACGATATAATGATCTTCTAGAAACTTCTAACTAAAGTTTATTAAGATGTTGAGGGGATGTGTCCTTGTCTGCGTTAATGGCTTTACCAATTGTTCCGAGATCTTCCAAATAATTTTAGTAATAACGTATTATTCCATGTAACGTAACTTTGTCTTCTTTTTCCTTTTTTCTTTCTTTCTTTTTTTCTTACAAATAATTTTCAAATAAATTCATAAGAACGAGATGCAGTTATTTATATAATTGTTTTTATACGTAAGAATTATATATATATGTATATATATATATGTATATATATATGTATATATATATATGGGATATTAATATGAAAGATGTTTAGGCACGTGCTACGAAGCGAATTTGTAGAGAGAATTTCACGCTAATCTGGATCTATCATAACGACAAAGGAGTGCGAGCAATGCATCAGGCTACATAATTCCAATTGCTAACGAGACGGACCGGTATCCCACCAGCATGATGAGAACACGCTTCAACAGACAAAATCGTCAGAGCCTACTACTAGCCTATCGCCCGTGTCTACCCATTCGCACGTAAATCCAACGAATGCTTTGTGGAATCAATATCTCAATCATGTTAACTGTCAAGATAACATTGATGCCGCTTCCCTTCTCTGATCAAAATTTGCAGGAATGACCTTTCATTAATTGGCTTCATCTAATTATATCATTGAAAATTAACTCGAAAATTAATAAAAATTATCTCTCCTTTCTTTTTTCTTTCTTCCGTTTTCTTTATTTCTTTCCCATTTCCTTTTTCCAATATAATCCGCGTAAAGTTCTATCCTTAGAAATAAATTTTATTAAAATTATGTTTTAAACTTTTACAAAAAATCATATCACTTTTTGCCTGCGGCTCGTTTTTATGTTGGAAGGAAATATGAAAAATTGTAGAAAAGAACGTAGTCTTGAGAAATTCGAAAGAGGAACGTGAAGGTGTCAACGTCAGAAGTGCTGCTTCACGGAAGAAGAAAATGCAAAGAGAGAGAGAGAGAGAGAAAGAGAAAGAGAGAGAAAGAGAAAGAGAGAAAAAGAGAAAGAGAGAGAGAGAGAGAGAGAGAGAGAGAGAGAGAGAGAGAGAGAGAGAGAGGAAACGAAGAACGGAGTTGAACGGTACTCTCGCGATTTACAAGGACGCGTGACGTTTCGTACACCCTTGCTGAATTGCAATGAAAGACTAAGAGACAAAGATAGAGATAGATAGATAGAGAAAGAGAGGGAGAGAGAGAGATAGAGAATTAACAGCAGGTTCTTGAGCGATTACTCCACTGCGTGCCATCCTCATACTCGCTTCTCTAACTCAGAAGTCTCTAGTCGCGCTATTACAACTGCCTGTTCCTATTCGGTGGTTTTGTGATGGTACGTGACGATCTTCCAATGTTCTAACCAACCCTTGGAGTAAAATTAGCAGCGGAGTTGTAAAGTCGAGCTACGGTTTACTACTATTTAATGCTTTCAATAATCTACACACGTTCAGTCTCTAACTTCGATCCATGTATTTTCCTAAAATATATAATTTTAACTATATTATGGTTATAATAATCGTCCAAACGGGGAAACAAGAGTTAACTCATTTAATAAAATAAATCCGATCGTTAAGAGTTAATTCGCTTGTTAATGGATAATCATTCTTTTTTTTATTATATATAAAAAAAAAAAAGGAAAGAAAACTTCAGACGATTGACCAGATCTTAAGCTAAAGGACAAATTCTTTTCTATTCGAATATAAGAAATTTAACTGGCTAAGACTGACGGCAAAGCTCTTATTTTTCCTGATATCGTTGCTACTATTTTATACGCGAGACTTTTATGCTCCTCCGTAAACCGAAACGCGCCGTATTTCGAAAGTTTCACGAAAACGATTTATAGCACACTGGTGATACGATGTAAATCTCGGTGTCTTATCCCGCAAACGTTTTTCGCCTATCCTACGGCATTATAAAAAATAAATTTCGTTTTTAGTCCCTATAAACTATTACACGTTAGAAAAATACGAACAAAAATTTATTATCAGATGGTTATATGAAAATGGAAAGGAAAAAAAAAATTTATCGATAACGGATGGACGAGTTAAATGAATACGATTGAAAAGCAGCGGCTCGTACTGCATTTTCGTTTGACATCTGTGAAAAAATTAGTGTGTTGTGCGGCCAAAAAAAAAAAAAGAAGAAAAAAGAGAAAAAGGAAAAAATAGAGAGAGAGACAGACAGAGGGAGAAAGAGAGGGAGAAAAGAGAAATAAATAAATAAATAAAAAATAAAGAAAACAAATGGAATCGCATGCAACTGCATAATAACGTACACACAACGGTTAAATTATCCATCACTCGAAATATTGGCAACGAATGTATACACACACACACACACACACGTATATACAGCTATATAAAATCAACTGAACCGAATCTCCCGAAATAAACTCGGTAAAGCGTGGCCGTCTCTTTCCATTTTTCTGCGATACCATTTCATATGACAGAACATAATTTTGACCAAACGTTTCGAACGATTTGTATTTATTTACAAACGGTGATTCAAGCTTTCCCCATGACCATTTTCTACGAATATTCGGATAATCAATGATTTATTACTATGTTGAAACGAAAGTGATTATTATAGTGACTTTGCAATTATTATTTATTCCAAAGTCTTACCTATATTTTTTTTTATCTACAAGATCATAACGAAATGCAAAACATTTTCAAATAGTAAACGCCTGTGTGGAATAGATATAGAAAGAAATATAGAAATGAAAAATAAAATAGAATAAAATAAAATAAAATAAAAAATAAAAAAATATATATAATACACACGAGGGTGAAAGTGCAATGACGCAACGACGAACGTTCGTTCCGGATGAAACTGTAGTAATAAATAAAAAGTATTGTTGCTCTCCTATGGCTGAAATGGACGAAGAATTCCTCTTCCCTTTTTTTTTCTTTGCAGGATTGTAGTGTTTATTGGTCTTGTTTCGCGGGCATAAATAATGCTGGCTCACCGCTGGAAGCTCGTAGACTGTTCTTTCTACAAAACTGTATCCTCTCTCTCTTTCTCTCTTTCAGTTTGTAACCAGTGGATCGTAAAGCTGCTTCCACACTCGCTAACTCGACCGTAACCTTGCGTTAAGTCTTTCCAGTCGCTAAGTCGACTAGCATGGAGGGGTCGTGCCTGAGTAAAGACATCCCTGATAAATTCCTTAAATTCTACGACGACGCGTTTAAGATATAAACGAAGGAAAAGTATAAAGAAGTAGAGATTTTTCGCTGGACATAAAAGTCAAAGATAAGATTACGTGCATCGTTGAACAAAAGAAGAGCTCTTTGACCTTATAAGAAAATGAAAGATGCAATTGCCAGAGAAGAAATTTCTTATTTCGACAAATCCTGATCTGTCTTATCGATTGAGAATTTCCAAAGATTATTGCTCGGTCAACCATGTGATCAAGCAAGTTCGATCGTTATTTTCTATGAAAAAAGAAAAAAAAAAAGAAAAGGAAAAGGAAGAAAGAAAAAAGAAAAGCTTCTATATCTGCATCTATCTACTTGTTGTAAAGAACTTTGACCTATATAAAGTTAAATAAAGTCAATCGATTTCTCATACTAATTTTCAATCCATAAATTATAGTTATATAAATCCTTTATTTTTGAATATAATTCAACGATCTTTTCTTCGTATTCCCCTGTCACCATTCTCATATTCTTTTGAATTATTGCTTCGAACTTTATCGAGAATTGCAATCAGCTATACTTTATTCACTCGGGTTTGATTCTAGGCCAACTATTTCTAACGAAGAGGCAGAGCACGAAGACGAAGCATCGGCTTCGATTAAAGTTAAGTGCATTCTAGTGTACTTGTTTACATCGTAAATATCACGATAAACGAATCATACATTTGACAAGAACTTATTAAAGAAATAACGTCGAAATAAATTAATTAATTTAGCGCGATGAACAAAACAATAATTTATTTTCGTAATAATTCAATCGTTAATTCTCTTTTTACTAATGACTCAACGTTATATTTTCTCAACTGAAGAGAAGACAATTGAAAAAAAGGAAGAAAAAAAAAAAGAAAAAAGAAAGCAGCTCGCAATAATTTAATTTCATTTCTTAACAAATGTTCATTACGTAATCATTTCGAATGATTTAACTGGCAGTAATTACAGTTATTATTATGGAATTTCGATAAAGTCGAAACGTGTATCGTGATTGGTCTGTTGAAGTAGAGAATTTCTAGGACAATTATGAGATAATTACTCCTTTCTCGAAAGTAAGAATTTCCCTAGCACGAAGCTGCTTTGAAGGGGAATTTTACACCTCCCTTCCTTCCCTTTTCCTTCTCTCATTCCCTCTCTCTCTCTCTCTCTCTCTCTCTCTTTACCTTCTCTTTCCAGGCAATACGGATCTGCACTTTCGTTCAAAATGAGTCTAATAGCAGCCTCGTCCAATCCAACGCACTCACGCTAGAAGTCAGTTTTGCTCGTAGGTATTGTGGTTATGACGTTCTATCGATCCCATCTAGTTTTCTTTCTTTATTTTTACTTCTACTTCTCCTGTTATCTCTCTCTCTCTCTCTCTCTCTCTCTCTCTTACTTTTTCATATCGCATCAATTCCACTCGTAAAGAAAAATCTACGCGATAATGAATAAATAAAAAGATGGTCAATATCATTCGTTGATTGAAATGAATTCTATTTTTAATAGATCACATAGATCTCAATTATCTACTTAAAATAGAAAATTATGCAACGAACTTATACCAGGAAAACGTGTTCCCTTGAATACTTTAAAAAGATCCTCCGTACTCTCTTCAATCAAAGCAACAAGATAAAGTCGAATATCATTCGGAAGATTTTCTTCAAACTATCTACTTCCTCTTATCCTTCTTAAACTTTTGGACGATCTTATCATCCTCTTTCGTAACGAGTTAAACTTATTCGAAAACAAGAAGAGGCAAACATAAACTCGATTGTATTCTTTAGAGACAACGTCCATTAAAAATTTCGATTCTCTTCCATCGTGATTAATAGTCATCTTGCTTCGAGTTGGTGATAAAAAGGAATAATAGAAAAATAAAGAAAGAGAGAAAGAGAGAGAGAGAGAGAAAGAGAAGAAAAGATGGGATCGAACAAACAGGAATTCGGTTCATCGCCTTCTTCCTCCATAAACTACGCGATCTTTCGTCTCACCCTCTCAAACATCGCGAAAAAGGAGAGGTCTTTAGATTCTCCAGGGTTTGCGTGCACCTTTGACCTAGTTCTGACCTCTTCCGATCGGAGCCAACGAAATAAAGATAGAAGTGAGAAAAATGCATCTTCTGTCGACTGAATTCATGAGAACATACATATACAATCCAAATGAGGAAAAAAAGGACAGAGAGATGTCAAATAAAAATTCATTTTTTCTTTCACTTTCTTTCCCCCTCTCTCTCTCTCTCTCTCTCTCTATTTTTTTTCCTTTATCCAAGAGATTATATTACGTGAATTAAGAAGAGATTAATAAATACGAGTGAGAAATATAAATATAAATAGAAATATTTTTTATTATCTCTATAATTGTCTATAAAAATTCAATAAGAATTTGAAATATTGATCGAACGAATAAAAACGAAAGAATATAGAAGGAAAAATCATAAAACTTCTATTTTTACTATTTCAAGGAATGAAAGTGAGGACCGTAAAGAAATCTTCTAAATATAAATGCAAAACATTTTGCGGTTACCGTTTTCTTCTTTTTGTTTACGATTTCACCCACTTTTCTTCTTTACCAGGGAAGCCTACGTGATCTTTTTCTCCATCCCCGTTTACCACGCGAAACGATAAAAATGTGGGACTAGGACAAGCATATTTTAATTTACCATGAAAACGACGCTAACTTTATCTTTTTTCTTTCTGTTACCTACAGACCAACGTCTTTTCCATCTACTCTTTCCTTTGTATCCTTTACTATTTCTTATTTTCCTTTTCTCTCTATCTCTATCTTCATTTCTCTCTTTCTCTCTTTCTCATATTCTGCTCGTTCTCGCAGCTGCACTATTCAAGCTGGATTTCTCCTCTCTCTCTTTATATATATATATATATATATATATATATATATATATATATATGTATCTACTCTCTATTTCTTTGTGTGTATTGTCGCTCCTAACAAAACGAGCGAGTATTTTTACCATACTGAAATTGCAATTTTAATAAGGAAACTGTTATAAAACAGATAACGCAGAGAAAGAAAGCAATCAATTTTTTTTGTGTTCTTTCTCTTGTTCTTTTTTTATTTTTATTATTATTATTATTATTAAATTACCCTCAAGCAACGAAACCGTTCGTTTTCAAACACAATTTTCTACGATAAATATCGTTTTATTTCGAGTGTTATTCCATTAGAAATCGATCGTTAAATCTTACGTACACATTTACAAAGTAATTCTGATTCATTAATAGATAGATATCCATTTTCATTCGATTTATTTTTCGCCATTCTTGTTTCACGTATGTTTAGCACCGTCTTTGAACGAGATGTTTACTCTTTTACTTTCTTCCTATGAAAGCTTCTTTCTACCCATTAAAACGAAACGTATTAAAGAAAGAAAAAAGATAAACTGAAGAAAGAGTGAGAGAGAGAGAGAGAGAGAGAGAGAGAGAGAGAGAGAGATGGGAAAAGTGTTTTGCTTAAATTACAGGAACGGACTTAACTTCGCCGATAAAAATAAGCTACGATCAGGATACCATCAGCCATATCGAGCATTCCGACGAGCTCGAAGAAGAAATTTAAATACCTCTTAAGAATGTATTTCTTCTTTTTTTTTATGTCTTTTCTTTTTTAATTTGCTAAAGAAACGCATGGAAAATTACGAAAGGGAAAAGAAAAAAGAAAAAGAAAGGAAAGAACCTGTAAGAACTTCTCGCCGATCGTTTCCCTTTACATTTTACATTTTACATCGCGTCGAGTCAAATTTATTTTTATCTCGCTATCGTAAATGATCGATAAAGTATCAAATAATCGATAAAGATTACTTCAAAGAAATTTCGAAGATGAACGATCGATACCTTTAATCAAGCGAAACACGTTGACTACTACTTTTCGGAAGAACAAACGTAAGTCGGTAGGAAGAAAAGAATGAAGGAGAAGTTTCGTCTACTATACCGCTGGTTTCTCTACGAAGAGTCAAGTTCCGAAACTCGAACTACATTGCGATAATTAGAGACTGTTTCGTGGAACGAAGAGGGTTTAAGTTTCGAGTAACTTCACCGACTGACTCATCCTATTCCCTTTCTTACTCTTTCTCTCTCTCTCTCATTTTCTATACGTTTCAGTCATTCTCTTTGGTTCTATCTATCCACCTTTACTTCTGTCTCACTCTTACTTTCTCTCATATACAAAATACAGTTTCGTTAAAAGTCACTGGCATAAGTGTCTCTCTCTCTCTCTCTCTCTCTCTCTCTCTCTCTCTCTCTTTCTCTTTTATTTTTAGAATTGTTTTCAATACAAGAGTACGGAAGTTAATAATGCTTTAAACCAGCTGAATTATATCTCAGCTCGACCAGATGGAGAAACTTTTCAGAGACGAAGAACGTTCTCTCCCTTCCTTCTCCCACCCTCGCTCTATCTTTCTCTTTCTCGTTTATTCTCCCATCCTCGATCTCTGTTTCTCTGTGTCAATCGTAGAAAGCCAGGTTACTTTCGTCTCTCTTCTAATTCTTCCTTCCCTTTCTTTCTTTCTCTCTCTTTCTCTCTCTCTCTCTCTCTCTTTATATATATATATATATATCTCTCTCTCTCTCTCTGTCTCTTCTCTGTCTCTGTCTCATTTGGCTCAGTTACTTTCATTTAAAAATTAATTAGAAAGAAACTTCTCGAGGAAACTTGAATGCTATGGTAGATGGGTAGGTAAGCCAGGCATCGACTTATCGAGGAAAGCTAGTTCAAGCTGCTTTCTTTCGTTGTTAATTTCTATGAAAAGAGATTTTTCTCTTCTTTTTCATTCTTTTAAGCATATCTCTCTTTCTCTCTTTCATTTCGAATATAATGGTGAATATAATACGCGATAAATAATAATTGTTTAACTTTATCTCTCTCTCTCTCTCTCTCTCTTTCTGTTCGAGAGGAGCTAGCCACTTGCTTTTAGTGCTCATAAAAGTCAAACATTTGGTACTTTCTGCCGTTATAGAACCATGAAGAAGGAGTCGAGAGATTCCATCGTGCGAACTCTTTTCTATTTCATCTCGTCTCTCTCGCTCCTCTTCATCCTCCTCTTCCTCTCTTCTTCCTCTCCTCTTTCTTCTTCTCCCTCTCCCTCTTTCTCTTTCTCTTTCTCTTCTGTTTCATTCTATTTGCCTTTTCCTTCTCCTCTCTTTCCTTCGCTCTCTATACCTCTTTCATTTTACGCTCGCGATGTTTGCATCTATAAGAAATATCTCGGGCGAAAAATTCACGGAAATAAATCAGACAGTACACATATACAGATTTACTTTTCTCTCTCTCGTTCTTGCTTTCTTGCTTTCCTTCTTTCCATTATTTCTCGATTCTTCTACAAACTTTTCCTCTTCGTCATCGTTGACGAATAAAGAATGATTCACAAGAGACAAAAGAATTTCGATAACGTATAATCGATAGATCGAGATCAACGATTATCTAAAACGAAATTTGAAATGATCCGATTGATATTGCATCGGATTTTACGACGTAAAAGTAAATATATTCCATCATCCGACGTATAAAGAAAAAAAAAAAAAAAAAAAAAAAAGAAAACGAAAGAGAAAAAGGAAAAAGAATTTTTTTTTATACGGGAAAATTTTTACCCAACGAACGGAGTACTAGGATGTATTATTTTCTCGGACGAACGATTTAAACAGGAAAATTACCAGAGAAAGTGGTAAAGCTGAATATTTGGTCGGACGAACAATTTTAGGAAAACAGAGCAAGTGATAGAGCTGACTATATGACCCGGCGAAGGACTTCGGAAAAAAGGGGCAAGTAGTAAAACCGAGTTTATAGTCGGACGAACAATTTTGAGAAATGGAGAAAGTAGTATAACCGAGATTTTGGTCGGACGGTAATTTCTCGCCCATGGGGAAAGTAGTACAGCCGAGTTTTTGGTCGAACATCGATTTTCGTCGATGGAGGAAGTGGTACAACCAAGTTTTTGGTCCGACGACGATTTTCGCCGATGAAGGAAGTAGTACAACCGAGTTTTTGGTCCGACCTCGACTTTCACCGATGGAGGAAGTAGTACAACCGAGTTTTTGGCCGGTCGTTGATTTTCATCGATGGAGGAAGTAGTATAACCGAGTTTTTGGTCCGACATTGATTTCACCGATGGAGGAAGTAGTACAACCGAACTTTTGGTCAAACATAGATTTTCATAGATCGAGCAAGTAGTACAACTAAATTTTCGATCCAACATCATTTTTCATTTTGGAACAAGTAATACAACCAAATTTTCTTGTAGATATTTTTTTTAATTATAATTAAAAATTGATTCATAATTAATTAACTGCAGATCTCCAAGGAGTATAAGTCAATAATACAATTTGATTTGAGCATAAATAATAGAATTGTTTATAAAATAAATTATAAACAATTTGATTAATTATATGTAAATTAAACAAAAAATGGATTATGCTTTCTGTATTACTTTGGTAAAAAATGTGAAAAAAAATTTTTTATAGTCAATTGTTTATAACGATTTGTTTATAACAAATTGATTGTTTATTATCGATACGTGGAAAAAAATATAAAAATGTAGTCTTCAAAGCGATAATTTGAATGAAATTATCTATTAACTCTATTATTAACAAACAATTGTTTATAACAATTCGTTTATAACATTTTGTTTATAACAAATTGATTGTTTATTATCTATACGACGAAGAAAATATAAAAATTTAGTCTTTAAAGCGATAATTTGAATGAAATTATCTATTAACTCTATTATTAACAATTAATTGTTTATAACAATTTGTTTATAACAATTTGTTTATAACAAATTAAATGTTTATTAATAATATGACGATAGAATGTATACATTTTTAATTTTAAACTTTCAATTTAAACAAAATTGTTTATATAAAATTTTTGCATTAAATTGTTTATAACAAATGCTCAAATTGTTAATTAGAATCTAATAATAAGATAGACAAAAGTTTAAACTTTAAAATGAACTTTATTTCAAGTTTCTACGACTCTTAGTTCCGAAGATATTCACATTAAAAAAAACAGCTGTTTTTTGACCTACATAATTCCATTTAAATGGCATTGACACAGTGACCTACATAAATTCCAAGAAATTACGCAAGCAGCTGATCGTAGTAAAAGCTTTTTACTACGACTCGTAATCACGTGACTACTCACACCATGTGCTTCATAATTATGAATGGAAAATTTCAAATTGATATATCTTCGGAACGAAAAATCGTAGAGACTTGAAAAAAAATTCATTTTAAAGGGTAAACTACCCTCTTTCTAGCTACATACTTCGATACTATCGATATAATAACATCGATTTTGTAGATTACGTGTAAGCGTATATACGTAAAGTGAACAATTTCTGGATGCATGCCCTTTAATAAAGAACTTTGAAACGATGAAAAACTTTCTTTACGATTAAACTGAAGTTCGATTGATCGTTGAATCGTAAAAAGATGAGACTAGTACGTTCACCAACGGTTAACAAGCGATGGGAACATTTTATTAAACTATCCACGACTTCCTTCAACAAGAAACAAGTATACACGTCTTCTCAGTGTACAGGAGTTTCACGGCGGGTTTTGGAAAATGAATGGGCGAAGACCAGGAGCAGGATTTTCCGGCGTACGCTTGACAATGCGAGGAATTTAAAATGGAGTGGAGGAAGTCGAATAGGTTGCCGACCTGCTGCTGCACGACGAACTCTCTCTCCCTCTCTATCTCTCTGCCACCTTCTCTCTCTCTCTCTCTTTATTTCTCTTTCTCTCCTCACACCATACGAACGAAGACGGAACGAAGGAAACGAACGCAGCCCTGTAGATGAAGGTGTGGAGAGATTGTGGAATGTGGAATGCGATGGAAGAGAAAGAAAGAGAGAGAGAGAGAAACGAAATCTTCTGAATTATTCATTTCGACCAGATGGTTAGAGAGAGAGAGAGAGAGAGGGAGGGAGGGAGAGAAAGAAAATGATCGAATAGAGAGAAAGAGAGAGAGAGAGAGGGAGAGAGAGAGAAAGAGGGAAAAAGAGAAAATAAAAAGTGTGAAAAGAACGAGCGCAATCAGTGAGGGCCAACGCTCGGTTAATTCGTGTTTCGTGTCCCTTTTTGTGCTCGGGACACTGACGGAAGAACGAGATAGTTAATCATAGTGTGTTCCCGCTCATTCTCTTCCTCTCTCACTCCCTTTATACCTTCCTCCTACGTTGGACGAACGAAGAACGAGAGAGGAATCACAAAAGGAGGCCACCACGCTTTACGACACAACGAAGACGTAGCTGTGACTGGATACTAGACCTTAACCACGGAAATTGGAAACGTACCGTGAAGAGAATACGAATATTTGTGCCTTATGGTCTTCTATAGTGATACTAGTAGTAACTGTAGTAGTATCAATAGTAGTAGTAATAGTAGTAGTAGTAGTAGTAGTAATAAGAGGTAAGTAAACGATACGGATGAAAGAACACACGAACCGATGACCTCTCACACGTCCATCTTCCTCGCGAGATATTTCACACGCGTACGAGAAAACGATTTATCGCTATTTTCTCCAAAAATAGAAGAAATCAAGAGAGAAAAAGAAAAAGAAAGAGAGAGAGAGAGGGAGAGAGAGAGAGAGAGAGAGAGAGAGAGAGAGAAGGGAAGTATCCTATGTCCACGTGAATATAGCTACGTCCATTAGATCGTCTCGACTTAGAAGAGAAAAGGCGACGTATCCGGCTTTTCCTGGACTACCACGCTACTATCAGCATTACCGTTTTAGAAACAACGATTCTTTCAAAGTTTAAAACGTTCTCGTGGTCCCTTTATTACCTAGGATTTCGTCGTCTCTCTCTTTCTCTCTTTATCTACACATATACATACACACACACGTGTGTGTGTATATATATATATATATATCTTTTCCTACCTACGGCAAAAGTACCACGAGAGAAGGTGCACGTAATAAACGTTCGAATAAAAATACACGAAATAAAGAGAAAGGGTTCTGAGCTTTCCATGGAGAAAAAGAAAGGGGTAGAAAACTCTAGTTTTCATACTCTTTACAAGGCATCAATAACGTAGTATATTTATACTGATAAGCTAAAATATCGAGTTTTATTAAACTGTTTTCTAAATACATTATATATATATATATATTGTGTATATTATATTAAATTCATATATATATATATATATGTGTGTATATTTATATTTAGTTATAGCAATAGTTTCTGTTTATTCAAGATGCATATTTAAGCAGAAGGAAAAATGATAACAAAGTGGCAACAAAGTTTGGAAAAGTGGAATCCCTGAGGAAAATGTAAAAGAACAATGTTTTATACCACCACTCCATTCTTCTTACATTTCATACTTTGGATTATAGATCTCCCTGTTAAACTACGACTGTTTCTTTCTAAAGTTGAGCATGAATAAGACGAGTTTGAAAATGAGAGAAATATTCTCTAAACCATATTAATAACTATCTAGAATATAAAGTAATATTATTTAAATATTTCACAATTATTTGGTAAATTATATCAATTAAAATATATTATCGGCTGTCTTTCTTCATGTCTATGTATTTTTTTTATATCTACTGCATACATCTCTCTCTTACTCAACGTATTACACAAGTCTTCAAAGAAAAAGAAAATAAGAGGGGGCAGGGGAAAGCAACTAGACACTTTAATGACGATTCCTCTCGACGTGTTAGAATTTATGTAAATACTCGTACGAATTTAAAAGCCCATAGAACGCATTTAACTTCCATTAAAAGAAAAGAAAGAAATAGAGAGAGAGAGAGAGAGAGAGAGAGAGAGAAAGAGAGAGAGAGAGAGAAGGAAGAAAGAAAGGAAAAAAAAAGGAGAATATATTCCGTACGGATTCTATACAAAAAGAGAAACGAAAAGGCAAGCTTTCTAAAAGACTTCGAACGTGTCGCGAATGAAAGGTCCTCTTATCGACCACGATTCTCGAAGCGTTACACAGTCTTGAGTATCGATAACGGATCGGAAGAAGGAGACTGCTCTCTTTCTGAAATAAACGAATTTAGGCGAGGTATCGGAAGAGAATCAATCGACAGATCGATACCAACAAGAAAGAGAGAAAGAAAATTCGATAGTAGTAGTAATAATACTATTAGTAGTAGTAGTTGTAGCAATAGTAATACTAGTAGTAGTGTAGTAATAGAAATAGTAGTAGTAGTAGTAGTAGTAGTAGTAGTAGTAGTAGTAGCAGTAGTACTAGAAGTAGTCGTAGTTTGATAAAAGTCTTCTCGAAAAGTATTCTCGAAGAAGAGTTTTCTCGTATCGGAATCGACGAGTTTGCAGCGTCTCGATTTTTCTCTTACGATCTAAAGAACCACTCCCTCTCCTCTTTACCCTTATCGTCGTCAAGGAAAGTCTAAAATATTCATGACAATTACAAGAAAAGAAACTCGGAAAGAGGAGGAGAAAGAGAAAGAGAAAAAGAGAGAGAGAGAGAGAGAGAAAGAGAGGAAGTATAAAGAAAGAGAGCAGCTTGTTCTAAAACTCGATTCGCCGAGTGTAGCCGACAAGCTTCGCCGTTTGTCGGATGTTTCGAGCAAGTGCTCGAGGCTTCCGGCTAATTTAATATCTCTGAGAGAAGTGAGTTAGGGTACATAAGAGAGAGAGAGAGAGAGAGAGAGAGAGAGAGAGAGAAATAGAGTTGGAGATAGATAGATAGAGAAAGAGAGAGAGAGAGAGAGAGAGAAGGAAGAAGAGAACCGGACCTTCTCCAACTCTGCGCCATATCGCGAATTGTCACACTCTGCCGCCCAGGAATTTCATCTCGCACATAATTAATCTTGGCAATTACGTAGCCGACAAGTATAATTCCGCGACTCCGTAGGTATTCGGAAGCCAACGGTACAACGTTCAGCACTATCCTCGACTCATCCGCAAACTCGAGGTTTCGCCATTCTCTCTCTCTCTCTCTCTCTCTCTCTCTCTCTCTCTCTCTCTCTCTCTCTCTCTCTCTCCTATTTCAAACACACATATATATACGTATACTTATATATATACACATATATATATGTATATATATGTATATATATGTGTATATATATATATATATATACACACATATAGATAGACAAGTCTCTTACAATTGTCGTACAGTCGTATGTTTCCCCGTATACGAAACAACGCTGATGTTGGATCGTCCTGAATACTTGGCGTTTACAGACGACACCTTCAAATTACATCTACCATGTGACTGCCAAACGTATCACCCTCGATTCTAATGTACACCGATGTCTACATCTTGTATTTCTATTTATCTTATTGCACGCAATATGTCTGGGAGAATTAATTCGTGTTTCGAATAAATTAGAATTAATAAATGAAAACTGAAAAAAAAAGAAAAAAAAAAAGAAAACAAAAAGAAAAGGAGAAGAAGATCACTTGGTTGTAACAATGGAGAAGAGATTGGTTCATCCCTGAATTCCAATTTTATCGACAAGAAAAATCAATATTGCATTCTCTTGTAAAGTTTTCCAAGAATTTTCAAATATATGGTTAATAACGTGACCAGGCAAGACGGTTGAGGTAGCTTAATATCGGACATGCCGGTAATCCAGGATAGTCCTTAGACGTAGAAATGATTTATAGCCGGCGGTAGTATTAGATTCGTAAATAGAATCCCTTTTCTAAGAAGTATATAGATGAAAGGATGAAAGCGTGCCTTGCATAAGTATAACGTAAACCACTTACTTTGAGAGATTTCGCGAACCCTTTGAGAAAATATTATTAATCTCTACATTTTTCATCTGTTCTTTTTCATCTTTTCCTTTTTCTTCTTCTTCTTCCTTTTCTTTTTCTTTTTCTTTTCTTTTCTATCGATCGATCTAACCAACTATAATATTCGTTCAATTTTAAAATTAAAATCTTTCTAAAGCGCATACTCTTGCGTTAGTTCGAGAAAATATCAGTCCGAACATATATTAGGAGATGGGAATTTCAGCTAAAACTAAGGATTATACAGAGTAAGTATGTGAGAGAAAGAGAGGGAGAGAGAGAGAGAGAGAGAGAGAGAGATGGAAAGTGTCGGAATCCTTGAAGCGATTTCCAACGAACTACGTCGTTTGTTGTTGTGCAAAACGTAGGAAGCTTCGAATACGGTTCTGCCGAATTGTTTGTAGTATTCGAGTGGTTATGCGGTTCGTCTTACTGTCGGAAGTACGTTCATGTGGGAGACGTACAGAGTTCGTGGTTATATAATGTCCGAATACGATCATCACCTACTACTAACATGCATAATCGTTGATAATATAGAAACATTTGTGTATATATATATATATATTCAACAATTAAAAAATAATAAAATCGATATCTCGAAAGTAATCGTTTAGAAAAGATCTAAAATAATTCTTTTTAAGGAAAATTAAGACTTCGTTCTAAAGAATTTTTGCAGAAAATTTCTTAACGATTTTCTATACGTGCATACACACATGTACATGTATATGTATATATATACAGCTATATGAATATTAGAATCTTTCACTGTCGAATAAATCGATATATTCTTCTTATTTTATTATTTTTCATTGAAGGCAGTAAAAGCCACAGAATGTGCACAAAAAAGGGAGTGAAAGAGAGGGGGGAGAGAGAGAGAGAGAGAGATTCATGTTCTATTCGAGGGGACAGACGTATATCCCGAGCAGAAAATAAAATCTCCGGGGTAAACCGTTCACGGTGTATTCAAGAACGTTCTCCTCCTCTTTTTCTCTTTCTCTTCTCTCCCTTTCGTCTCATAACTTTCCTCAACCGAAAACGACAACTTTCTAGCTCCAAAGCCAAATTCTTCTTCCTCTATCGTTCACCATAAAACATATCATAGTATATCTCTTTCCTTCTCTAACACATACATATGATTCAACTGACCCACGTAGCACTTAGTTCTCTAAACCAACCGGCAAACTCCGTGAGATGCATTTGAAATGCGACACGTGCTACGGTAAAATTTTCTACGACCGAACGTGCAATAGTAAGAGTTTCTCTTTGACTTTACAATTTTGAAGAGTTCCTACGAAAAAAAAGAAAGAAAAAAAAATAATAAAAAAGAAAGAAAATAGGAGGGAAGTAAGCTTATATAAAAATATTTCAAAGGAAAAAAAAGGAAAGGAAAAGAAAAAGATACAGCGAGAGAGAAAGAGAGAGAGAGAGAGAGAGAGAGAGAGAGAGAGAGAGGGAAGGAAATGCATCGAGGCGCGAAAATTCTTCGTCAACGCGTCAAAAACTTTTGCCAGGAACGTCCCGACTCGACGAAGTGTGTATCGAGACAACACCGAGAAAAGTTTTCAGATGAAAAGCTAGCTCGCGAAATTAGTTTGAAACAAGAACTCTCTCTCTCTCTCTCTCCCTGAACTGTTAGACGCAATAAACAAAAAAAAAACAGCAAAAAACAAAAAAGAAAGAGTAATTGATCTTCCATCCACTTGATCTTATTAATTATCTTTGATGAGTATCGAGTGGTACGTGAAGTATCAGACACCACTGCTAATTGCTATCTTGTTTGGTCTATCGATTTTCAACAGAAAATAATAACTAAAAATATGAATTATTTTTCAATAAATAAATTGGCGAGATATACATTTTAATTGCAAAAATAAAAATTATATATATCTTTTTTATAATAATTAAATTGATCTTAAAGACATGACGACTATTTAAATCGAAAAAAAAATTCATGAAGTACATATATTTGACTTGTTTCATTCTAAAGACGGGAACTAAACGAGGCGTAAAATTCGAGCAAGTTAGATTCGAGCACGAAAGGGTTTGGTTTGTTCTTACAACGAGAGAGACAGAGACAAAGAGAGAGACAGAGAGAGACAGAGAGAGACAAAGTGTGAGAGAGTGAGAGAGAGAGAGAGAGAGAGAGAGAGAGACCGATGTACATGTCGCGATACGATGCGGTGTCGCGGTTGCAGTGGGAATGCATCTTGTCTCTGTATATCCGTGTCCCGATTGCAGTCGTGGTTCTACTCGATGTCGAGGAATCGTACCTTATAGCCGTGAAGTAATCGAGTAAGGTGATTCCCGTAGGTGGTAGTTAGCTGTTACGAAGAGAAAAAGAGACAAAAAAGGAAAGAGATAGAAAGACTCGGATTTTCAAACGTCGCTATAGCGAATGAATGAAAATAGCAAAAAAGGAAAAGAAATGAATGAGTTTCTTTTCTAACGTATACATAAGTCGTGATCAAAATAGAATTACGACAGTACTAACGACAAGTGAAGTTATTAATTTTCAAAAATACTATAAAAATCAAAACGTGAAAAAAAATTAATGAATGAACGAAATCGTTTCGATAATCGATGGAAGGATATAAGAAGAAGAAGAGGAAAAATATACTTTGTGATTTATACAAATTATACGTCATCAAAGTGATTTTAAACTTTTCTTTCCCTTATTTCAGGGAAACGCGACGTTTTCGTACGATTTAGATGCGTGTCCTTGCGTCTCTCAGCTTCTTCTTCTTCTTCTTCTTCTTATTCTAGCTAGCTCGAATACGTTACAGCGTACAAATTGGCTAGCAAGGACCTTTCTCGATGTCCCTCCTCTCCTTTTCTCTTTCTCTTACCCGAGTATTGCCAGGAACTGGCACCATAAGTCACAGCTACTCGTTCCACCAACCGGCTTCTCTCTAACACTCGTTCGGGGACGAACGCGTACCTTTGAATTCAATTTCTCGTAATGGACGATATCAATCCACAAATTTCCAAGTGTTTTTGTCAAACTTTCGAGTTAGTTACGTTTAAAAGGGAAAAAAGAAATTTTCTCGTTGAAAACAATGAGAAGCAGAAAAAAAGAATAAGTAAATAAAATAATAATAATAATAACAACAATAACAATAACAACGACGATGATGAAAAAGATAAGATAATAAAAGAAAGGAGGAACATTAATTAAAAAATCCCATTTCATTTACCTCGACGTTTCAATTAAATGAAAAATCTAATAAAAATAAAATCCAATTTCGCTAGTGTGAAAAATCGTATATTTCCTTGAAACATTCCAAAGTTCCTTCGCGCGCCTGCACGTAATGAATCGCAATAAAAACGTAATCATACTTAATACGAAATTAATGGAGTGTACCATCTAAGTTGGGGTGGCGGCATCTTCGCTCGGGACATTCTCAACCGGCGCGATTATCGTCGAGTATTAAAGGGAATCAACGTCGCTCAGGGGCCAAGAAGCTAGCGGGCTTGAGTCTCGGTGCTCCTAATGTTTGTCTGCCGTGACGTTCGGTGCTATCCAAGCCAGGACTTCCTACTACACAACCTCCTTAATGTAACTACACGAACAGGACTCACACTTGGAATGTCGGAACGCGTTTCTACGCGTTACCCCAACACGGACAACAACGGGCAAACGCACACCTAGTATTCTAGAGAATATCGGTATAATTTAACATAGGGTCGGAGGGAGAGAGAACACACAAGGTACGTTCTAATGGCTAAGGACAAGTCCCTGTTCCTTTCTCTAAAAGCAAGGAACGGACTGGCGCAAATGAAGTCAACCAAGACGCCATTGTCCTTCCACTGTGTAATTTATAATACGAGTTAGTAGTACGTGCTAGTACCTGAGTAAGAATTTGAATTCGAGAAAGGCGGTAACATACATATACAAGCAAGAATAACCTGTATATACGGTATAGGTACGTGTGAACGTTTACTTTGATTTCCTGCCTACTCCAAGTTTCCAACTCCGATTAGCTTGATAATTAATTCAACGAATCGACTCGTTAATTGCTTCCTTCGATCCTTCAAATAAATTCATGAATATGAATCAAAGATGGCATTTCCGTTAACATTTTCGTTGATGCTGTCATATCTATGATTACGCCTGTCTAAAATAATTTTATTCGATCATTTTATACGATGATTAACATTTGTTTACGAACACTGATTAACGAGTTTAAAGTAAATACGTATATCCAAAACGATATTCGATTTTTAGTCAAAATACCCTTCTCTGTAATATGTAAATTATTATAAAATATATCATTTAAATTTCTATGTATCTTACTCACTCGGATCGAACTCTATGTATGTTAAAATGATGAAACGTTAACTCTACTATCTCGTCTGGTTGACCGGTGAACGTGTAGAGGAGGCAATCGATGTTCGATGGATATCTTCTTGGAAAATAGGGCGTCATAAAAGTGCCACCCTGTGGTCTATCCGCGCTGCTATACTTGACACATTTGCAACCTGCAACATAAACAAATAAATATATTTCAACGACGATCATAATCGATTATAAATATTTCATACGTTATTATATAATCATTTTTTTTTTCATTTGATAATATTCAACTATTCCTAGTAATGAAATTCGCCATCTTGCAGAACAAGATCCCTCTCGCAAAACTTTACTTATTTCCAAAATGAACTTGCCATCCTTGATATCGATCTCTTAGCGGTCTCGTTCTTGTATCAATTTCGAAGAATTAAATTAAACTTTGAATTTTTCGTAAAATGAACGATCTCTGCTATAGACAAAGAGAGAGAGAGAGAGAGAGATAGTTAATTGATAAACCAAATTTTCTAACATCACTTTGATAGTGTATCACTTAAAAAAAAAAGAAAGAAAGAAAGAAAAATATTTTACACACAACGTATAAAAAAAGGAAAAAACAAAGCAAAAAACGTTTCTCGAACATGTACATGAAAATATACGTGCGATCTTTCGTTTCCTTTACTGTTTCTTTATTTTCTAACGAAGGCGAATGAAAGGCGAATGATTAAACGAGTCTATAATTTATGGCATGGTCGAGCTTCCCACGAAACACACGAGTCCTCGTTATCCATCAACAGGCCACAGCACGCGCGAGGACAGGGAAAATTTAATTTCCTGTTTTTCAATTAACTTCTGTGTTAGTCCGATTCTCTTTCTCTCTCTCTCTCTCTCTCTCTCTCTCTCTTCTCTGTATCCTATAGAGAATATAGTAGTCATTGCTAGAATATGAAAATTTAAATACTCTTATGGTTAAATGACAAGCTACGACTTAAATGATTTCAACAATATTACATCTTCTTCGTCTGTATCTAATTTAGACAATTGTTACGTTAACATACGTGCGATATAAAATTTTCATATACTAACGTTGAAAAAATCGATAGGTTCAGACGGAGAATGAAGTCGAGATATCGGAAAATTTATACAAAATTTTATGGTATTTTAATACCAGTAGTAGTAGTAGTAGTAGTAGCGTAGTAGTAATACTAGTAGTAGTAGCGTAGTAGTAATACTAGTAGTTGTAGCGTAGTAGTAATACTAGTAGTAGTAGACTTTGATCGCCCATTCCTTTTGACGGATAATATAAAAGCTTTTTCGAACGAGTAAATTGATTGGACGAGAGAGACTTGTCCTGTTTCTATACATTAAACGTACGTAGATATTCGTAGAATACGCAGAATGAAATTACAGAATCCTTCGAGAAATCTTAGTAAAGTAAATCACGAAATAGGGAAAAACGAAATCGTTTGACGCAAGAAAATCGTCGCCGGGCGACGATAGAATTCATGAATTTCTTTGGAAAGCTGCTACTGCAGATAAAATTAAATAATAAAACTATGAAAAGGGAAAAGAGGTGATACTGGAAGACTTCGCTGCCATCAAGGACCATAGAATCCATTTGAAAAGGGAGAAAGAATAATAAGAGCGAGGAGAATTAATAATGAACTAATTACTTACTTCGCAGCAGGAAAGAAGTAATTGAAAGATCGTTGTGTCTCAATAGGCAGCTCGAATAAGACTGACTCATTCTCTCATTATATCCACAACGGCCTATATACCTAGATAACTACGTTTATTTTCTTTTTTTTTTTTAATACGGACTCGTGACTTTGAATCGATCCTCTTCTCATAGTTATCAATGTTTATTTACTTTCTAATACATTACTCACGTAACCTATTCAATGAATTATTTTCTTATATCAATGTTTATTTTCTTTAATATTCGTAAGAACGATCAATGTATACGTACGTATGTGAATGACAAAATACTTTTTACATAAGATAAACTTGTTCCGATAATCCCCCTTCAAGAAATGATGTGGATCATTGAAATTCCATTAATCTTAACGTACGTAAATGCGCAACGAGAGGGAAATGCTTTAACGATTGGAAATGTAGGTCATTGCGTAACGTCATTAATGCGAGCGCAATAATTTATCCAAAGTAGTATCTCCGGCATTGCTATTCGTCTCTGTCGACAACGACGAAGACGAGGACGACGAGGAAGAAGAGAAGAGGAAAGCAGGAAGACGAGGACGAAGCGCATAGCGCGTTTCGAGACGATTATTCTCGTTGAAGCGATCCATTAGCAGCCACCATTCGTTCGCTACGTGGTAGAACTAATCCAAACAAAGTAATTTGTAAGGATGCTAACGCAATTAATCAGTTCGGTAAGGAAAGAAAGACGAATTGAAGAAAACACAGTTAGAAATAAAAGAAAAAAGAAAGAACAAAAAAAGAAATAAAGAAAATAAAACAACACAGTTCACCAGGGTTTAATGAAAGGTCAGTATTAACCACAACTTAATCACGAAACTGACCTAAGTCATACAACAATTTCATTGAATTGCGATCTTAATGAATCGTTAATGAGTTACACATTTCACTCGAGATTTTTCAATGTGCTCACTTTCGTAATTACTGGCACGATTAAAGATGAATAAAAAAAAAAAAAGGTGAAGAAGAGGGAAAAAGAAGAAGGACAAGAATGAAAAGAAAAGCTTTCGATTGGTCTGAGAGAGAAGATCGTAGAGAAAGAGAAACCTTAGCAGTCGACTTCTCCACGACACGGTGCGAATTAATAGCTTCGCGAGACACAAGTTGGCTGAATCTTTAGTAAATTAGCAAAAACGAGGAGTTTCCTTTTGCTCCTCCTTCTCCGCACTTTGTCGTTTTTCGAGTTAATGGCAAGTCGCGACCACTTTTACTGCTTCGTACTCTGGCTACATACTTTGCTTCTCTCTTTCTCTCTCTTCCGCTCTTCCGCCTCTATTATCGCATCTTTTATCTTTTTCTCTATCTCTTTCTATCTGTCTGTCTGTCTGTCTGTCTGTCTGTCTGTCTGTCTGTCTATCTGTTTCTCTCTCTCTTCCTCTCTCTCTTTCTTTTCGTGAAGCTTCGCGGCGTTAGCCAGGACGACACCCTTGCGACCTATATTGCAAAATGTACACGGAGAACTCGTTTCCTCTCTCGAACATGTCGTCGTGTTCTCTCTTCTCTCCCGACACTCTCGATTTTTCCCACAACTGCTTCTATCGTGGTCTCTTTCTCTCCTTCTCTCTCGAGAAGACATATGCGTTTGTATGTGTCTGTGCGCAGCACGCTCACGACTGATTAGTACAGCTGAGAAGAACACTCTAGATGTTTTTAGTTTTCCTTCCTTTTTTCTTTTTCTATTCTTTTTTGTTTTTTTTTGTTTGTTTTTTTACCCTTCTCTCTTTCACTCACCACCACAGCGCGTGCTTTTTAAAGTTCCACCACTTTCATAGCGTCAGTCTTTTCTTTTTTATTCCTTCCCACGATAAACGAGCGATGACTAGTTTAATTGGAATTGGAAGCGAATGTCCATCAAAATACGAAGACTAGACAGCATCAGATATATATACCCCACACATACTTCCATGTATAAACACATGGCGTGAGCAATAAGAAAATAATGGAGGGTACCATTTCGATCCATTCTAAATTGTGAACGTGAAACAAATACCATCCACGACGATGGATGAAAGAGAATGTAAAAATTTATCGATCGTATCCTCAAGGGATTGAAACGTTGTGTTTATTTTTTTTAGAAATAGATTGTAAAAGTGGCATGAATCATACATACATACGTACATACGTACATATACACATATATACACACATACATATATATATTCCGTTTTTTGTAATAATTCCACGTTATTTTGCGGAATAAAATGTTATCTCTGTAAATAAAATGTCGAAGAAAATATCAAAAATGTAAGGTCATAAAAATTGAAAAATTCGATTCGTATTAGTCTAATGTTATTCTCTTAGATAAGTAGATATCAAGCTATGTATGTACTTGGGTAAAGTTTATTTCTCAAGATAGTCAAGAAATTCGCGATCTCTTAGCACGTAGAGACAACGCACAATATAGAGATGAGTGGGTTTTCTCGCGTTTGAGCTCTTCTCCTATGTCAAAGACACGTTCGGCAAACTCACGTCGAACCTTTTTACATTTAAGTAAGTATCTTATTAACGTCGAACGTTCGTACGGCACGTTCGCCTTTCGGAGCTTATTTATCTTTCGCTGCGTTGACGTGCGGAACCGCAATGATTTATGACACGGGGGTTGTGCCTGGAATACAAAAATAAAGAGGGATTTTGGTGTCCCTAAAAAAAAATATATATGACAGTTCGATATCAAATATTTTATCGCGTATACATACATACATACACACACACACACATATATATATCTGCGTATACCTACTTACGAGTGAGAAAAATATAAAAATAAAAAAGAAGAAAAATAATATCTCAAAGCATTAAAAAGGATAACATCTTAAACAACGCGATCTGCTCAAACGTTTCATGGAAATAACTGAGTGTCGTCTCAAGGAAGAGAAGAAGGAGAGATGAGGACGAAAACGTGACGAGGGACGACGAAGGCTGACATTGCAATTTCCCCGCGAAACTGTCCGAGAAACGTAGAGAATATTTTAAGTAGCGGTAGAATTAATTTTCGCTTCGCTTACATATACCAAAGGTGTATATATATATAAACATATATATACATGTATATATATATATATACATATATATATATATGTAGATAGACGGTATATGTACATGGACGGTACATGCTGTGCTTTGAATGTACAAGACTGAAAGGACTGCGGCCTCTTGGTTGCTCAAGTGTCGTGCTCGGCTGCTGCTACCTCTGATGTTACTACATCTACTACCTAATACTACTTTCCAGTACTACTCCGAAACACCCCCGGGAAAGATCATTGTTCGGTCACGTTCCCCCTCTCGCTGACTCGAGCATCTTTCATGGCTATTTATAACGTCGTGTAACGTCAGACGTGTGTTAATGGACGAAAAGAAAAGGAAAGAACAAAAAAAAAAAGAAAAAAAAGACAAGAAAAAAGATAAGACAAAAGGAAAAATTATCCGTTGACTTTGTCATGATTATAATATACGACTAGAAATTAGTTTTATGAAGAATAATGAAAAAAGGAGGCAAAATAATGAGGAAGGAGAAAAAAGAAAAGAAAGGAAAATAAAAGAAGAGAAAAAAGAATGAAAAGAAGAAAAGGAAAGATTAAAAATCAATCGTAGTTTTCTCTCGAATAAATTCCTTTCGAAGGAATTTCAAAAACGAAATATCGATTGGATCGATCAATCGAAATACGAGTCTACGAGTAGAAGTTCGTTATTATGAACGTTTTCAGCAGAGATTCGTAAGTTTCTTTGAAAGTTTCCTAAGGAAGGGAATGGAGGAAAGGTTCCACAAGTAATATCCGACTCTCTAACGACGCGTGGAGAAGTTTGTATATTTTTTCCTGTAGACGACGGCGACGAAGACGATGGCGACGGCAACAGCAGCAGCAGCATCAGCACCAATAGCAACAGCAGGAGCAGGAGTAGCAGTAATAGTAGTAGTAGTAGTAGTAGCAGTAGTAGTAGTAGTAGTAATAGTAGTAGTAGTGGTGATAGTAGAGTAATAGTAGTAGTAGTAGTAGTAGTAGGAATAGGAGTAGTGCTAGTAACAGTAGCAGCAGAAGCAGCACCTCGAGGAAGACTCGGAATACTTTTGATATCTTTCCCGATAAGTCAGCGTGACATACCTACGAGGCGTACACATTAAACTCGCCATGGCAGATGCTACCAGAACTACTGAGAGAGAGAGAGAGAGAGAGAGAGAGAGACAGAGAGAAAGAGGGAGAGAGAGAGAGAAAGAGAGGGAGAGAGAGAGTGAGTTTGCTAGGGGTTGAGCTACCACCGGCAGACCGTGATTTCATCCAACCTCGACCCTCATCCACCAAACCACCCCCTTAGCCTCGTACTAGCAAAGGCGCATCCTCTCGAGCATTATATTTTAGTTTGAGAACTCCCGCAGGTGATTCACGGACCACTGACACGTTGCGGCACACCGAAATCCCAGAGTCCCTTCTTCGCCATCCGATTTTAGCCTTGATAGTTTACCAATACATCTACCAAGAGCTTACTTCTTCTCTGCTAGAGCTTTTCTATACACATTTATATGCTATATCGTATATATGTGTATGTAACACCTACGTAAAAGATCAGCCGATGGGGGAAAGAAACGATATTATTGCAGGTACGGAAACACAAGAAATCACTTAGTATCCGATTCACACATTGGCAACTTGACTTTTCAGCCGCAAGCTGCCACGCGGAATCGCCAACTTGTGACTTTTCCGCAAAGCTTAGAAAGAAGAGAAAGAAATTCCTTACGTTCTATTTTAAAAAAGCCTATATATATATATCTCTCTATATGTATTGTATCGAGAGCATGTATCTTACACTTTCTATATACAGTTCTCTCTCTCTCTCTCTCTCTCTCTCTCTCTCTCTCTCTCTCTCTCTCGCTCTCTCCTCCCCTCTTTTCCTCACGTTTATGTACATATGTACATACATACGATAGAGAGATATAGAATACATGTATAGGAAGAAATACTTATCTATCTCGCTGCCTTCGAGATTCCTTGCGATGCACAACGTCTTTTCGAGATATCTTTTGAAAGCACGACTTTCTTTTTCTCTTTCTTTTCTTATCTCTCACTTTCTCTTCCTCTCCTCCGCTCTATCTCTCTCTCTTTCTCTTCTGTACCACTCTTAGATCACGCGATTACTCCGTGGACACAGAAAGGCTTCTGCTAAAAGCTGCAGTATAAAGAGGTGTATAAAAAAAACGGATTTAAAAGAAAGAAGAATACTCAGCATCCACTAAAGAGTGCACACTGTTTCTCTTGCCTTTCTCAACTATCGATGTATACATATATACGCACACATATATATAAACGTATATATATGGATATGTATATATATATTTTATATACATATATATAGTGTACACTTTAAGGATATTTAAAAAGCCACTTTTCCATTATTCCTACGTTTCCACGCTTTTACGTCTTGTCAACGATACGTGAAACCATGTTCAGAGAGAGAGAGAGAGAGAAATAGAGAGAGAAAGAGAGAGAGAGAGAGAGAGAAGGAGAGAAAGAGAGAGAGAACCTCGATGAAATTTGAAATATTAATCGGTACAAACATCTCGCTTGGGTTTAATTATACAAGAAACTTTCGAGGAAGTGGATTTCGACGAACAACATCTCGCATACGTTTCCGGAAGAACAGAAATTTCGTTGTTTATTAAACAACGGGTTTCGACTCAATATTTTTCTCTTGGTTGTAAATACGAAAGTTAAGCTGCTTTATCCTCAACTCATTTCTATAATCTTCTAACAGTGATAATAATTTAATGAGAATGTTGTATATTCCGAGAGAGAGAGAGAGAGAGAGAGAGAGAGAGAGAGAGAGAGAGAGAGAGAGAGAAAGAGATAGAGAAGGTGAGATTGAAATTGTTCAAGCAAGAATTTATGAGCATTGCATTCATTCGATAGACTTCTGTTATAAACTCTCATATAATTTTATAACGATAGAATATGTTGTCAAACGTATCGTTTATTACTATGCGATAAGAAGATTAATTTATCGATTACTATTCGTCGTCTCGTTGTAACGTAAACTATGGTATCACAACGAATGATATCACAATGCTATATTACTGTCTGACAAATGTTTCATCTATTTTTTTAATTATTTCGAAGTAAAACCGTGGAGAAATATTTAAATTATTTCCTGACAAGTTTATTCCCACCGTTCACGTTTGTTAATAATAATAAATTATTCATTAATAATAATAATAATAATAATAATAATAATAATAATGATTTATATTAGAAATTTTTCCAATTCATTAATTAATCGAACCATTGAATTTACCACGAGAACGTTGAATTCTCGATCCATAATCTCGAATCCCGGACACTATTACGACAGTTTCATAATCCCTGAACCAACGCGTCCAGTTTCATGGACATTAGAGATACCTCGGAAAGCCGGAATTTACCGTCTTGCGGTTCCCGGACGCGTTACCCTAGCCGCAGGAATTTCGCTGGAACCCGTGCTGTTTCCACTTTGGAAAAATACTGATTTGCAAGCAACGTGGAAGATGACGCAGCTGCGCGACCAACCTGTAAATATTCCTTTTCATACCAATGAAAAGAAATTCATTCTTCTTGAAAACATAATGCTAGATTCATCGATGCGAGATGCCAAAGGAAAAAGAAAAAAAAAAGAACAGAAGAGAAAAAATTAATTTTAGAAGCTTATCTGTCTGATAAACGAAAAAAAAAAGAAAAAGAAAAAGAAACAGAAAAAAGAAAAATTAGAATCAACTATAGTATAGTGACCGATATCGATTTAATAGCAGCTGGCACGAGTATTCCTTAGAGAGTTGATGCCACACGGTAGACGAAGCTTAAGTGGGCAGGAGATAAATTGAGAATAATACCTCCCACCCTCTTCTTCCGCCCCCTACGTGCCACGTGCCGTTTTTACGAGATCGGCCTCCCTCAAACCCTTCGCCATGTAACATCTGCTCGTAGCGATTATTCTCGGATATTTTTCTTTCTTCTTTTATCTTTACGGAATAGCTTGCGAAAATTTTCTAATGAAAAGAAAAAAAAAAAAAGAAAAAGAGAGAGAAAAAAAAACAAAAAAAAAACAAAGAAAAAACAAAGAAAAGAAAGAAGGAGAAAGAGAGAGAAAGAGAGAAAAAAGAAAACGCATAAAGGTAATAAAGTTGTGGTAAAAGCTAACGTATCGATATCTATCGAACGATTTCATCGTCCCAGTGAAATGTCGATTTGATAGCTCGTACAACATGTAAAAGGTTGACGTCCAATGGATATCAATCTAGGTGCAGGTGGTCAAAATATCCAACGGAACAAGTTAGCAAGAATTTATACATCCGCCTGCCGGTGGTATTGTTTTATCTCCTATTGGCTCGGATTCGTTCTGCCGTCCTCGCCACGGGAATATTTTTTCTCCGTTTCGCGTTTTTCTACCATCAACCTTCCCTCCCTTCACCTTCACCTCCTTTTTTCTCTCTCTTTTTTTTTTATAACCTCGCAACGCAAGTATTTATTCGTGATGACAATAGAATTTTACAATGCGTTTCCGTTCCCATGTAATCAACTGAGTCATTGTATAAAGGTTAATATCATTGTAATTATACAAAAAAAAAAAAAAAAAGAAAAGAAAACAAAGGAAAAAGAAAAGAAAATTAAAGAAATAAAAAGAACATATACATACGTACTTTAAAATGTTAAAATAGAAAAGAATTAAATTCGTTTCTTTTTATCTTCATAAAAATTAAAAGTAAATAAATAAATAAAGACTAATAAAAAAGATACATATATGTATATATGAATAAATCGGCTTGTATCTTCAACGATCGTATAAGTATTCGAAATTGTATAGAACGACGCAACGATATGTGGCATTAGCGAAATCGTAATTGAAATATTAATTTATGACGCATAACGAGCGGGTTAGTAATTAACACGCTCTGTAACCTCGTGTCAGCGAATGCGCAATGCATGCATTACTGCGACACAGCCGCATTACATAAATACTCGGCTTTCCTCTGCTCTGAGCCAGATCATAATGGGCAAAGTATACAATTCGGCCATTATCCTCTCGCGATACCCTCTTCCATTCATGGAGAAAATCCACGAACGTGTAAACGCTCTCTCTCTCTCTCTCTCTCTCTCTCTCTCTCTGTCTATCTACCTCTCTATCTCTCTTTATCTCTCTCTTTGTCTCTCTCACCTCCCCTCTCTTTTCTACCACCATCGTGTGTTAAACTATTCAAGCAACACCTCAAAACGTCCTCACAGCACTTTCCCCTTCCTTTTACTGTTACTGCTTTAGTTTATCATTATTATCAACGTTATATATTCCTCTTCCGTTTAAAGGATTCTTTTTATTTTTGAAATTATATTCTTTCTTTACTTTTCTTTTTTTCATCCTTTTATGATACGACACGTTTTCTTTTGTCTAGCCTGACATCGAGTTACGATAAGGTCTGATAGCAGAGAATCCATAAAAAAAAAGGAGAAAGAAAAAAAAAAAGAAAAATAATAGACCTTCTCTTTCTCTCTTTTTTCTCTCTGTGTCTCTTTTTTCTTCTATCTCGTAATTTTTTTCCCCCTATGGAACGTACAGACGGTACAATAATTGTCAAACTCGAAAGGTTGCTCTGGGAAAAAAAGAAAATAAAAAAAAAGAAAGAAAAAAGAAGAAAGAAATAAAAAAAGAAATTAAAAAAAAATCTATTCCGACGTTATAAAGTCGATCAAACTCGTCGCCTGTCATCACGTATAATTGGATCTGTGAGGTACGTAAAAATTGGCAACGCGAATACATATATCGAAATTTGAATTAAAAGTTTCATGCATTGTAGTTTTAACTTGGGCACTGGGTTTTGAAGAAAAAATAAGACTGACGCTTATATACACTTGCATGTTACACATCTAATACTATACTATATTGTATATAAGCAGAGATTAATTACATTATAAATCCAAACGATTTCTATTGAGTTTATTCTCGAGGTCACATAACTATGTCAAACTACTACTACCTTGAATTCAATCGAGTTAACGTTTATTGCCATGCACAGTTCCTTTTAACAGAGAAATCATGTTCCAGCAACAGATCGAACATTATGATGGATCACTCCGCGAGCTTATGCGGTATCTAGTAAGGAATCCCATGGATACCAAAAGCAAATTTGATGTCCCGTTAATAAACTCGTTGTTGGCCAACACGATTCGAGCTTCGATCTTCCTCTCGCAAGCTACGCAACATCAACATATCCTCCTAATTGTAATTGATGAGATCCTCGGGGATTCGATATTCCTTTAGATATACGTTCTACTATTTCCTCAATGATTTCAAATTAAGGTTCTTGTTTCTCTTTTTTTGTTTCTTTTTTAGTAGTAAAGGAAAAAACAATTAATATATCCAAACAACAATTACAACATACAAAAAAAAAATTAATAATATTACTTATTGTTAGAATTTAAGGAAAAGTAAGAATGATGAGCTTTCATAGCTCGTATCATTAATAATCGTTCTTACGTTTTTCCATCGGTGAAAATTTCACGAAATTATAACTAACTCGAGAAAACGGTAAAGTTAAAGGGATGACTTGCGAAAGAAGAAAGGAATGAATGATCTATGCAGTTGCACGTTTGATAGTATCAGATTTTTTTTAAAAAAGAAAAATGAACATAATAAAATATTGATAAATAATATAGATCTACGAAACTATACTCTATCGAATATAATTCGAATCACGTGCTTTTCGAAGCGTCAATTCTTTCATTGAACCGATCGTGTTCATTGCGAGCCATCGATTCTATGAAATTTTATATCGGTCCGAAGGGTACTATAAGAACGCAGGAAATTTGAGTGCTGCCATCGAAAAACGAAATTTCTCGATCAAAAAAATAAAAAAAAAAAAAAAAAGAAAATATATTCAAACGACTCTGTATGAAACCATACACAGTTTTACCGTATCCTGTATTAACGAATGAAAATGTGCGTTTAAATCGTATCGAAGTATGACAGGATTCCATTTATCATCGACTTGTAACACGAAATAAATTTTGATAAATACGAGAAACGTAGGTGGTGCATCGAATCGCAAAAAGCAATAGTATACACGAGTCGTTAATAACAAAGCATCGAACGTTCCTGAAAGAAGCAAAACAAAATATACACGACGCTGACACGCGCACGCGCACACACATATGCATAGAGAGAGAGAGAGAGAGAGAGAGAGAGAGAGAGAGAGAGAGAGAGAGAGAGAGAGAGAAAGAGAGAGAGAGTCAAACGAATGTAATAAAAAGAATGATAGACGCGCGAAAAAAATGCATTTTTTTCGATGAATTCACGCAACGTCGAAACTGTGAAAAGATATAGCGAGGCGAGGGGCGTTCGTGCAAAAAATTTTTCCAATTTCGTGCTCCCACTCTGTTTTCCTGTCATTCAAACTGGGAGGGGTGACAAAGCGAGGGGGGAGTGAGAAAAGGGGGGGGGGGAAACGTAGTATTTTACGAGAGAAACTTATTTGTCTCTTCTATCCCCTTAATCAAACAATGAATCGACAATATGACGTTTTTAATTGATTAACTTTAATGTGTAAACATCGAAAACAATCTAAAATCTCCATTCGAAAGAATTGATTTTTTAATTTTTACGATTTGATATAACGGTACGATCGCGAGAGAAAGAATTTTTGTTATTTTTCTTTTTTCGTTTTTTGTTATTTCTCTCTCTTTTTTTCTTTATAGAATTTCGAGTGAATTTCGAGTTTCATTGATGGGCAGATAGTTTCCTAGAGCGATGACACACCGACCGATCGAATGGCCATGTTTACTGCAAGTCTCTGATCGACGTACAAAGGGTCAGTCTATTGACCAACTTCCTCTAACGGATGTAATGCGCACCAGATAGAAAGAGAAAGATAGAGATAGAGATAGAGATAGAGATAGACATAGATATATATAGGGAGAAAGAGAGAGAGAGAGAGAGAGAGAGAGAGAGAAAGCGAGAGAGACAGAAACTGTGAATCCGATTGGATTCACAGTCTAACGCAATGGCGATCGAATCGAAAGACCCCAACGGGACCACGACTCGTACGATCGCTTTCGATCCTCTATCCTCTGACCCTTTCCTTTCCTCTTCACTTCGCTCTTTTCCCTCCCTATTCTCTTTTCACCCCTTCCTTCTCTTCTCACTAGTCTATCCTATGTTTCAAATCCTCGTGGCTTTCGTTAATCACAACTTTGGCGCCTCGAAACTAGCACCCTATATATTGCACGAGGATAACTTTCGAAAGCTCCGATACTAATTTCCTTTGCTCGTTCATCGATACGAAACATCGTTGAAGTTTATCTCTCCACGATTATCACCACGTCAAAGAAATAACGGATAGAAAGAAAAAGGGAGAGAGAGGAAGAGTTGAAGAATCTATCTTTCATTTTTGATCCTTCAAAGGATCTTTCCATGTTCCTTAGATCGTTGAAAAATTTATGCAAAATCAATAAGGTTATGCTAACGACAACTATTACAATAACAATGTAGTAATTAACATCTAGACAAACAGAATAAGATGAAGAGAGAAAGAAAGAGCTAGAGAGCTAGAGAGGAAGAGAGAAAGAGAGAGAGGAGAGAAAGGTTTCTATTAAAATTCATGCTACCTTTGTAACGTTAAGAACTTAATCCCGCTAAATAAACTTTCCGTTCGACAAACTCGGCTGCTCGAACGGCTTCGTAATCCGTAGCCGGTGCTTTGCCTTGCACGATTTATCAACGTCAATGTGCCTTCCGGTAGCTACTTGGCTGCGAGAAATAAGGGGGAAAGGAGGACGAGCTTCGTAGGATTTAGTAATTATTACTAGTGCACTCTGTGTGCGTCTCGAATTCTTTTCAAGGATCTTTCCGTAGATAAATGTTACCTTTAAGATACGATCTTCGATAAGATCATTCACGCGTAACTCTTACCATAAAAGTTCCTTTCTTACGAATTCTACTACTACGTATATACATACGTATATATTATTTTTTTTTTATCGACCGTGATAAAAGAAAGAAATTCTGGACGAATTCTCAAAGTTTATCCCTTTGATATATAACTATGTATTCATGTTTTACGATGGTCTGTTGAATTCGCACGAGTGGGCACACCAGCAGTGCGAAGTACCCAACTTCAAAGTAAAATTCATTTTTCTGGGATTTGGTAGTAGCGAGTCGCGATTAATCTCGAAAGCCGCAGTAGCAAGCCTCGAAATTGAATTTCCTGAACTCACGGATATACGAATATATAGGCTGCTCTCGACCAACGTTTTCTCTATGCTTTTTTCTCTCACTCCCTTTCTCTCTCTCTCTCTCTC
>NC_057697.1:2861696-2879196 GCF_014466175.1 Vespula pensylvanica
TCTCTCTCTCTTTCCCTTTCTCTTCATGCTCGCGAATTTTTATGGCGCCCACTCGATTTACCGCGGAACGACTGTTTCCCTGCTTCGCAGACGTTTCACTATTGGCGAGAGAGTATTGCGAATCACCACGCGAAACGTATCGATCTACACGAATGTTGCTTAACGCAACGTTGAAAATCTTTTTCAGTAAAGGGAACGAGGCAGAATGGGAGTTATATTTTTCCTCTCACATGACGACACTCAGCTTCTTCCGGACGACAGAGAATTTCGCTCACTGACAGACGAGCGAACAACACACTTGGACCGATCGTTGGATATAACTATAGCTATATCTATGCATTTGCAATGTACCAGCTGTCGTTTCGGGCCTGTTGTCATGCTCGTCACGTCAACCACTGCATGCTTCCGCGATAAATCTACCGTAGCTGGATTCTCTGACGTTATTACATAGCGTCTTTTCTAAACTCTTTCATTTTTTCTTAACATCGGCACGGCCTAACTTTCGTTCTAAAAACGCCTAACTCCCTTTCCAGTAGTTAGAGTTAAATATCTGATAAAAGGAAACGTTGAAACCGAGCGAGAAGGGAGAAGAATGGAAAAAAGGATCGTTCGAAAAATTATTATTTCCACTTTTTCCCCTTACTCGTATAAAATCGAGTTAAAATGATATCTAATAAAAAAAACCTTCGTTACGAGTTCATCACGTGGTGGCATTCTATTGTAGCAAATCACAAAAGCTCATATATTCTAAGACTTCAACTCCAAGTGTAAAGTTCACAGATAGTAGTCCCATCGGCAATGTCAACGCTTCAACCCTCCTGGCAACTTCTAATACGGGAAAGTCCTCGCAATACGAGCGGAAAAGACTCTTGGGATAGAGGGAAGACCTGTTCTTGATCCTTTTCTTTATTTAAAGGTGCTTAGAGACTTTCAAACACTCGACTGGATGACTTTTGTCGTTTGGAAAAGTATTTCCTAAGACTATACGGGATATTGTAGGAAGGAAGGAAGGAAGGAAGGAAGGAAGGAAGGAAGGAAGAAAAAAAAGAAGAAAAGAAAAATCCAAGAAATAAAAGATTGATATAAAGACGCTTACGTTATATTTAACTCCCTTATTTAAAATGAATGACTTTAACGCCTCCAGTGAAATTACTATCTGTGGTCGAGTCTAACAAACTTTCTCTCCCCCCAAGCAAGTTGGATAACAAGGTGAGGTCGTCAAACAATCGAAGTGCGAGCCCACAATGAAACCACGGGGATTGGCAACCGGTTGAATTGCTCCGGTTTTCTAGTTCCGCTGAATGGGGTCGATAAGGCTTGGGTCAGCAGACTAAGATGTGCTTTAAGCTCGATCACGATTTCGATCTCGATCTCAATCTCGATCTCGATCTCGATCTCGTAACGCAAGCATCAACGGTATTCTCGTTACTACGCGCTTTACTAAAGAGAAACAAGAAGGGAGAGAGAGAGGGAGAGAGATGAAAAAAAATGATTAAAAAAAAAAAAAAAAGAACAAAAACAAAGAACAAGCATCGCACGTCAGCTTACCAAACGCTTCTCAAACATGCCTCTAAACTTTTGCACTAAAGTTGGAAAGCTTGAAAAGCGCTTTGCGAAACGCAGCCATATCGTTGGCTATTTACATACAAACATACGATTTGACTGCGCTCAAGGAATGGCAGTGCTACTCTTGGAAAACTGCTTTCATAATCGTTTCTACTTTGCTCCATCCTTCCTCCCTCTCTCTTCTTTCATCTCTCTTTCTCTCTCTCTCTCTCTCTCTGTCTCTCTCTCTCTCTCTCTTTCTCTCCCTCTACGATATGTTGGAATTTTCAAAATTATTATGACTTGAAGTGCACGTTTATTCAGGTGGATGCATTATATTATTCCTTTCTTCTTCCAATTTTTGTGTGCCGATGTTAAAAAAAAAGAAAAAAAAAATAGAAAAAAAAAGAAAAATAAAAAAAGATTTATAATAAATTGATTTCCTTCATTTTATATAATTTAATTGGTGTCTTTTATTAAATGAAAATATGGTGTATATATATATATATAGTTTTTTTCTTTGAAAAAGATTCGCGAGTAATTACTATTAAGTGAAAATACGTATACGGTATGCTATTAAAGAAGATTACACGTTAGAGATGAAAGATAGGATATAGTTAGGATAAGTAACATCGATACGTTTTAACTAATCCAAAGAGTTGCTACTACTTCTCCAAAGATTTCTCAAGTAATCACCCGCTTCATTCGATGTATATATATATATATATACATACATACATTTATATAGCGTATCTTCTATAGGGTGGGTTCCCTGAAACTCCGTACTCAACGTAAGGGTAGTTACCGGTAGTAGTACTTTTACCACCGACTTGAAAGTATCAAATTGCATGGAGGTAAGCGTTCGATGCACCACGGACTTTACATAAACCCGTACTTTGCGTTTCAATCTGCGGATTAAGTTGCGCTAAACTTTATGGAATGCTCGTATCCTGATTCGGAGTCTTAAACGGAAAGATCTTCCCCCGACCGCGGACAAATTTTACTACTACCATCTACCAATCGATCCTTTTCTTCGATATATCGATAACTCCATCTTATGGTTATTACCGAAGAAAATTTATTCGTATCTATTTCTGGTCAATTTAAATAACGACGTATGTATATTCCTCTATAAGGAATAGAAATAGGATAAACGAAAGGATAGAGAAAAAGAGATGAGAGTAAACGACACAGAGACGAGGAAAAAGAGAAAGAGAAGAGAATCGAATCAAAGTTCACCACTTTCAACACCCAGTATTATTAAACTTCCGATAAACCGAAGGCAGCCATATTCCTTCGGCACTTTAAGATCATAATGGAGAACTTTCGACTAGATTCTGAAGACTTTTCAACTGGTAGGAATCGTTTGGATTTTCCAACGAATTCAAAGGAAGGTCGACTTTGTATCTCTCTCTTTCTCTCTCTCACCACTTGAAACGAATTTATCGAGTTTATCGAGTAACGTTACAATTTTAAGCGTTCGTAGAGAGAAAGAGAGAGAGAGGGAGAGAGTGAACTCGCTGATACCGGAGCAAGTAAAACGGGACGAATATTTCTGTCGTTCGTTTATCGTGCCAACATCGAGCTAGAAAGAGAGAGAGAGAGAGAGAGAGAGAGAGAGAGAGAGAGAGAGAGAGAGAGAGAGAGAGAGAGAGAGGGTTGTGTTCGTTCCATGCTGTTAAACACGCATACGATGCACTCGTACCTATGTAACACGTCCAATAATGTCGACAGAAGCAATGAATACCGTTTACCGTCTACCAAATTAAATGCGATACACTTCTGTATAACGTTATTCGACCATACAACTTGTACACACGAGCGAGCTATTTCTCTTCTATCTCTCTTTCTTCTCTCCCACTCTCTATTCCCCCCTCTCTCTTTCCTTTTCCCTTTCCTATTTTTAAATAAATCCTACGTTCCTATATGCAACACTTGCTTATACTATTCGAAAAGAAAAAACATAACGACCTCCTATCCATCACGATCTTTCCTTCTTTTTTTTTTTCTTTTTTTCTCAAAAGTTACGAGTTAGCTACTACTATTCGCTTAGAAACTTTCTATAGCCGGCCAGATTTTTACAGCTTACAGTACCTTACGACTTTGAAAGAGAAAGAGAGAAAGAGAGAGAAAGCGTAAAAGTCGACGAGTTTCCTCGACGTAATCGCGAAGCACGTGTTACATGACTTACAGTCCTCGTCCACTCGTGATCTCGACCGACGTACATTATCTCACGCTACGGAATGACGGATCGTTTCGTGGCGAGGAGATAAAAATTTAGAGCACGTGTAACGCGCACACCGGCCGAGATTCGATATGGAATCTAAAATGAAGAGAAAATATTTCTCGACGATTTCTTACGAATTTCAAACTTGGAACACTAGAACGCGGTTTAATAGTATACTATATATATGTATGTATGTACAAGTTACCTCTACCTACACGTCGATAGATCCTTGAGAGGATCGTTAGACGTATAACCACCGAGCTTGCAACGAATCACCGTTGGTGGTCATTACTACAAATTATCGGCGTCACGTGTGCCTCATGATTTGCCAGCAAATTTCACCGTATCTCTATCACGAAGGATAATTTAAATTAAAAATATTAAATAATCGGTGCGAGATATCCTTTTTCTAGGAAAAATCGTTCGTTAATTCTTCACGTTCGTGTATTAAAAAAAAAAAAAAAAAAAAAAAAGAATAAAGTACAAAAATGTTTAGATACTTTCGATTGAAATAAATTCCAACCTATATGCACATGCTTCGTATTGATAGAAATTCGTAAAGAAATATCTATATGCGATCATAATGACCACTTCGATAGAAGGTTTAACATTCTGTTTTTGTCCAGCACGTTGCTTGGATACTAATGCGTTCTAACACCTAACGCTGCTATTTCTCCTCCCCCATTACTCGTTCATTCGTTATACCTTTAAAGCCCGATGCACTATGTAAACGTGGCTTATACGTTCGCGTGATAACGAAAGCTTAACATAGCACGTTGATTCGCATTAACTACACAGTCTGCTCGATTCACCTTCTCGAACAAATCAAATTCTTCAATTCCATTTCCATTTGAAAATTTTCTTCTTTCTTTTACCATCTCGATTTTTTTTTTTTATTTCATTCCTTTTCGATTTTTTTCTATTTCTTTTCCTTTTCTTTTTTTTTTGTTTTGATTACAAAAGAAATTGTTCTATTTTTCTTTTTTTTTTCTTCTTCACGATCGTTCAAAGAGACATCAACATGCAATTTCGTGTAAATCACGAAACTTGACTAATTCATAATCTTACGAAGTAAGTTTTATCTCTAAGATAATTCCCGTAAACCGTATGACCTTCTTAATTATCTAATTTAACGAACGGAACTTTTCTTCGAAGGAAATCGTTTCTAGGCCGAACGCTTTAAGTTTACCTGGATTTACGGCGTGGCAGTGGTTGAGGAGCGGCAGCCAACAGAGCAGTAGCACCGCTCTCTGCATCTGAAATAAGAAATAAAAATCTGTTAAGCCGGTTAAAAGATTTAGACGAAATATTAACGAAAATTTAAAGTTACACGTTTGAGATAGTCGATGTTCAAAATCGATCGAAATATAACGTCGTTTAAGTCCAATGGACAATGCAAAATTTAATAAGCTCTATTATCACCATTATTATTATTTTTTTTTCTTCCAAAGAGCAAGAATTATTTTTATAAACGCATACAATTTCGCACGAATATAGCCACAGGAAGGTTAACATAATAATTATTCCGTATAATCGTCGACATGAAAAGTCGGGAGAACACACGATATACTGTTGCTCGTCGTATATCCTACTTTGTTATTACGTCATAAATAATTGACGAGCTTAACGGACACTGTTAATCATGGTCGAAGCCAACGCGGATGAGAATAGCATGGAAACTCGAACGATCGGTAGAGTAACATCGACTCGTAGATGTTAGGACGTATAATCGAGTGTACGCGTGGTGAACACGTGTAGAGTAAGCCAATCCCTTTCTCTCTCCCTGTCACACATACACACACACATACATATACGCACATACTACAAGCTAGACCATTGGCCATCGGCGTCGAAAGCAAATGAACCTTCTCTCGTTCTCGCGCGTACATAAGCCAAATGTGCCGAAGTTCGAGTATGTGTTCCACGACTCTCAGTTATGCTGAGCATTTCTGAAACTCCTGCTAGTCTTTAGTTCACGACCTCCACGCTTTCGAAATCGCAGCTGTGATCATTTCAAACACGTATCGGAAATAACATTTCTTGGGTATTACTCGATACCAAGAAAATTGGATCGATGGATCTGTAAATCCTTACTCATGTACCTACATCATTTTGAAATAAGAAATCCGAGATACACGGGCCTGAATACGTTCCTTTTATATGGTTCCGTCTTAAAGAGATTTTATTCCGGCTATGACTGCGATACCGAGGGAGAAAGAAATAAGATGTATTATATTTTGATACGATCAATGTCGTATAAGATAGTGATAAAAGAAGCGAAAGAGAGGGAAAGAGAGAAAGAGAGAGAGAGAGAGAGAGAGAAAACGAAAAGAAAAAGAAGTTCGTAGCTTGCCTGAAGCAATTGGAAAATCAGAAATTGCCACGAAACTTTCTCTCTCTTTCTCTCTCTCTCCATCTCTCTTCGTATACAGGCAAAGTGCAATATCGTTGAGTGAATTTCTTGCTAGCGGAAAGAATCCAATTGGAAAAGATCTCACATCCGATCGATCGCTTCGTTATCTCTAAGTAACAATAATACAGACGATTTAGGTACGAAAGAGGATCGATTCGAAGATCGATATTAAATTTCCAATGAGATTTTGCATTAGCGGGGAACGTAACAGTAGCAACGAGTGGTCGATATTACGAATTCGAGAGAATCGGCTTTCACTGATGTAACAACCGAATGTAAAGCGTAACGTTACGCATAATACGTAAATATGTATGTATGTACGTATGTACTTACTACGTACGAGATTTGGGTAACGAGCATTTGACGTCGGTCGAGGTGTTGTTTCGCTAATAAATTTTGGGAAACAAAAGGCAAATACGTGTGTGGTGGATAGGTATACAACACTCAGGGGGAATTTGCCATAGTATTAATTTCATTTTCCATATAACATGAAATAGGCAGGACGATTGCTATCATAGACAACCATAGGATCATAAGTCAAAACTGTATTAACTGTGAACATAGGAGTTAAACGATCGGTGACACTTCAACATGGATAAAATTGTCGATCGGACTCCAATATTACGTTATCTATATCTCTACGTTGTCTCGTTAACACGTTCTGTTATTTGAATGATCATTAATTTTCTTCTATAAAATTATACGCGATTTTTCTTTTTTTTTTATCATCAAAAAAAAAAAAAAAGAATCCATGCAGAAATATATTTGAAAAATACACATCGACAAAACAAAACGAGACATCGCAATAAAACTATGGCTATGTAATAGTTTCGATAATGCTTGAAAATTGTATTAGTCACTTCTCGTATGCGAGAAAGAAAGAACTAGGCCGCCTTTCTTGTTACATGGCCAAAAAGAGAAAGAGACAGAGAGAGGGAGAGAGAGAGAGAGAGAGAGAGAGAGAGAGAGAGAGAGAGAGAGAGAGAGAGCGAGTTTGCAAAGGTCAAAAGTGCATGAATTGTTGCGAAGTGCTTGAGCCCTCCGCTTTCTCGCTGTGAACAGTACAATGCGATCGGTGACCCCGTTTCATTCCACCAAGCTGAAAACCACTGCCAGCTGTGCACAGCTTCGCGATTAAGTTTTTCTCTCTTCTCCCTCTTCAACCCTCCCTTCTCCCCACACACCTTTCCCCCCTACACCCCTCGAAAACTCTCAATGGAGCTCGACGATGACGTATCGTTTTTCAAAAAGTCCTGTATGTCATCCATAACACACCGCAACATTTGAATTGTTAACGCATCGATGTCCTCGTCAAATTGTTATTACGTTGAAACAATGCTTTTTTGTTTTTCTATTTTTCTTTTTTTATAGTAAAAATTCGAGAGAGAAAAAGGAGGGGCAATTGAAATTAAAAAAAAAAAAAAGACTTTCTAGCATTGTATATCAATATCAGAAACATTGAAAATTCTTAAATTTGAATTAGCAAAGATACGAAAGTTTCGATGTAATACTTTTTATTTCAAAATGCCAGAAAAAATACGAGTCTCGTTTCGATGGAAGAGAAAGAGAGAAAAAAGAGAGAGAGAGAGAGAGAGAGAGAGAGAGAGAGAGATGTACATACCGATTTCATTGGTACCCACCTTTCTTTCTCTCTCTCTCTCTCTTTCTCTCTGGCTCTCTTTTTCTCTCTTTCTACCCAATTGTTACCCATCGAGCCACGTTTCTACTTTTCCGTGGTCATTTATAGTTCGTACAAGGTATAAAAGGGGGTATTCAACAATTCGTCCAACCTTTTTTTCACCTCGAAATTGAGATGGCCTTTTGCAGATAGTCATTCAAGTAGAACAAGTAAATCGAATCAATCTTTATTCAAACACATCATACGTATTAATAAAAAGATCATTCTACCGCCGATTGACTTTACGTTTATCGCTGATAATTGTACACATTTCTCTTAATTTTTTTTTGTTTCTTTTTGTTTGTTTTTTTTCTTCCGAATCTCCAATCCTATCGATAAATGAATAATTAGTATTAATGAGAGAGAAAATGAAATACAATACATTAGATTTTGCCAGGGACTATGTAACGTGGAATTCGTGAAGATTAATGAGAGATAGTACAAATTTCAAACGAGTTTGAAGGCTGATGCTGTTGGTGTTGCTGTTGCTATTAATGGTAGTGGTGGTGGTGGTAGTAGTGATGGTGGTAGTTGTGGCGATGGTGATCAATTATTCCGACACGATATTTGAAAACTATCGGACAGCAATTTGGCCGAACACGGAGATAGGTTTACTCAAAAATCATCGAAAAATCATTGAAAAAATTTTCTGTGAGATAATATTCTACCAGCATAAGTCACGAATATTTAACGATAAATCAATCCGTCGATCGACGAAATTTCTTCGACGGTTATTACGAAACATCGACGAATAATAACGTTCGATGCCTTATCGAGATCATTTAATCAGTATTTTCCGATAATCGAACGTACGAGCAAGCGTATCCTCTTGCACGGCTATCGCATCGCATCTCGTATCCGTGCAGATTCAAAACGCCACTGTATAGCTTCGTGAACGACCTCCTGATAACATCGTTTACTCTCCCTCTACATTTACGAAAATGCTCGAGCAACTTTACGAAACAACAACAAGAATCGATATTCCGCACGCTTCCCTAGCGATTCTTTTGTACAATAAAAAAAAACAGAGAGAGAGAGAGAGAGAGAGAGAGAGAGAGAGAGAGAGAGAATAAAAAAGAAGAAAAGAAAAAATCCAAAAAAAGAATAGAGAGAGAGAGAGAGAGAGATAGAGAACGTAACTTTGCTTTACTCGTTCTTTTTTTTCTTTTCTTTTTTCTTTTTTTTTTCTTTTTTTTTACGCAGAGAACTTTTTTACCTTCGTTAAAACCTTCGAAACTAGTTTTACGAGAGAGTCGTAAGGTTGAAACGATGTATCATGATTAAAATTTTTCACTCTTCCAGTTGAACGATCTCTCGAACGTGTTCTTCGAGATTCCTAAGTGGTTGAGAATGTATAATATCGAAAAAGGAAAAGAAAAGGAAAAGAAAGAAAAGAAACAGGAAAATATGACGTTTCATAAAAAATATAGATAGAAAGAATGACGAGAGAAATTGAGAAAATACGTACACATCATACGTACATACATGTATATATATATATATATATATATATATATATATATATATTTTCGGTCATACATTGTTTCCTTGTCAAGCTTCAATGTGTACAGAAACGTCAGATTAGGTCCTCGGGTTCTCTTTCAGTTCGTCTCTTTTTTCCTTCTCTCTTTTCTTGAAGCTTTGTGTCGAGTAAAGAAGAAAATGACAGCGTGTGTTAAAACGTAAAGGAAATATTATATGGGGTTTTCTTCGTTGTCCAAAGTGGCCAGGAGCCAGTAACAACCTTCCTACGACTCGGCTTACGAAGAAAAGAAGCTGTCCGATATTAAAACTTGGCATTCTCTGCTGATCTTGAAATAAGAGGAGTGGAAATCTCTTTCTGAGATCAAGTCCTTTCTTCTTTCGCTAGTTTCTTTATCTCCGTTAAACTTGTGCGTTTAATGCTACTTTACAGATATTATACAAAGAAACGTCACGATGCAATACGTGAGTACATGTAAATTATAACATATTGCAAAGAATGTATCTTTCTCCCTTTCTTTTCTCTTCTTTTTTAAGAATTAATTTATATCTAATAATGAAGCAACCAAAGTAAAACGTTTTGTGCATGTATCATCTCTCGTACATACGTAGAAATATATATATATATATATATATATATATATATATATATATATATTATGTTACAAAAAAGACATATATTCTCTTTGTCTCTCTTTATCTCTATTCTGCATAAATTAAAAGCACACCTTTGTATCATTTCCCCAGACCAGCTAGATCCATTATTATACTTTTAATTAATGAAGCATGCTGCGTATTCGTTTTATGACTGGTTTCGTTAGACACACGTACGTACAGAGGATATACGTATAAGGTAAAATTCAATTCTCATGGAATAATAATTGAAGGTACGATACAACGTTCCCGTAGTATAAACATTTCCTTTTCACGCCGTTACGTACTTAGTATTAATATTGATCTATCCTTCGTTTGGAGAAAAAGAAAATAAAAGAAACGACTCGGGGATGTTTTTGTAAACAAAAGCGTTTCAGATCGAATGAGTACATAGATAAGGTAAAAGGACAAACGATAAAAACGTGTTTACAATTTCATCACAGACGACCGGTTGATATTCCGTCTGAGTCAGTCGATCTTTGACGTCTTTAGTATTCACATGTACCTACGAGATTACATACGAGAAAGGTTCGACGTGTCCACGTGGATACAAGAGAGAAGTTCGTTGCGTGAGCGGATCGATCGCTGAAAGGCTTTCACGAAGATGCCTTTACTCATAGAGCTTCCATCGCGATTCATTGTCTCATACCATCCTCGTTTCATTACCTTCTCTCTCTCTCTCTCTCTCTCTCTCTCTCTTCGTCTTTCTCTCTGTGGGTGGGTGTGTTTATATAGCCACGTGCCAGGATATTCTTCGACGCTTCCGGAACGTTGCAGGCTCGACAACCAAAGTGCTCGCTCGCGATTAGTCGCTCAAGCGGATGACGAAGAGAGGCTTTGCAAGCTCTCGGCTCTCTATCGTTAATTATTATAATAACCTTTAGCTCGAACATATATATGTGTGTATGTGACATGAACAATACAATATACGTATATAATATATGAACGATATACGTCTGTGTGTATGTACATATGTATGTGTATTTGTATGTGCGTATACAATATATATATATACATATTATATATGTATTTATCGTCGAGCAAATCTCTTAAAATTAATTAATTATTTAATTATCACCGTTAAACTCCGAACGACGAAATTGCGAAAGCGTTAAAAATCGATCGAGAAAGATAAGTTATCAGAACGATAAGTTTCCAAGTAACTTTGCTACTCTTCGACTTAATTATCATTAATTCGAAGGAAACTTACTTGAACCTTTGTAACAATACTATGACATTGTTTTTCTTAGAAATATCGATAAACAGAGAAAAAACATTTTCGAATAGATTTATCCATCTCTATTATCTTGATGATAGTAAACACGTATGTATATGCGTATACATGGAAAGGAGCAAACGTTATATCGTAATAGAATAATAATAATAACAACAATAATAATTTACCGGTCACATTGAAATGTTAACAGTTCCGGACGATTGTTCGAAGCTTCTATCTTCATATTGTGGTTGTTGGAGAGCGAGAAATCAACTCACGAATCGACTGCGAACGGTTATTTACATTTTCACGTATGCACGATTCTATCCAATGCTACGAAGAGACAGAGCATTAAACTTTACCGTTTCTTCCATGCGAACGATCCGAGACTATCCACGAGGATGCATTCTCATCTGCCAGAGATTTATCTATCTTTTCTTCTCTATTTCTCTGTCTCTCTCTCTATATATATATATCTTTCTGTCTCTCTCTCTCTCTCTCTCTCTCTCTTACTTCATCTCTTTCTCTCTTTTCATAGAAACGTATGCGAAACTACCAGACACAAATAACAGATTCACCGAGTGCAAGAACTTCAAATAGAGACGGACAGAGAACATAGTGAAAACCAACAGGAGACAATCAATGTTTCACCATAAAATATAACAAACGTTCTCTCCTATCGTATTTCGTATACCACGATCCTCTACCATCAATTAATTTCTTTCTTCGTTTCTAATTTAGAACATGGTTTCGTCTCTTCTTGTTCTTCTTGCTCTTCATTTTTTCCTTTCCTTTATTCTTTGTATTTTTATTTTGAAAACACGGATATCAAGCGTTAAAAAAAAAAAAAAAAAAAAAAAAAGAAAAGAAAAAGAGAAATCAGAAGATTTATCTGGATCGTCAATTCATTTAGAAACGTAGATACGTACGTACCTACGTAGTTACACACGTAAGTTACTTATTTAAATGTAATCCGTATCGATTCGCGACGTATTCATGCGCGTGATCTGTAGATGTAACGTAGGACACACGTGTGATCCTTACTCGGACCGACAGATGTATGTATGTACATACGTAGGATATGTGTACGTTCGAAACAAGGATTCTATATCCTGTGAGATTGCTTTCAAGGAACACGTGTAGATACACAGGTGCAAGAGGAGTAACTTAGAAGAGAGACTACATTGATTTCCTAATCACAGTTAATATATGAATACTTTTATCTGTCTCACAAAAAAATGTAACGATAAATTGTGATCGATGATAATTGAATTGTTACGACAAAAATGTTTATATATATATATATATATATATATATATATATATATATATATATATAAATATCAATCAAAGTATATAAAACAAAAACATATATCGATATAAGTATATAATGTACGTATTCTCACGATCTTGGAAAGTAATATATCTTCGAAGTAAAGTTGAGAAAGGGAGTATCGGCCACATATAGACGAGTTTAGATACGGTCTTACTACTCCGCTAGTCATATAGGCCAACAACAGATTGATCCTGAAAACATTCACGTGCTTTACGGAGTTTCTTCGGTTTTGCAGTTGCCAGAGAAAAATAGTAGGTCAACGCTTAGAGCACAACGATATTTTCTCGAGAAACAGTAATAACGGTTTGAAGAACTCTACGGTAAGATGGATGGACGTTGGAAAAGAGGACTGGAGTTTCCTTCTTCTTGTCGTCTTCGTAGCTGTCGAAAAGAGTATAAGAAGAAGAAGAAGAAGAAGAGGAAGAAGAAGAAGAAGAAGAAGAAGGAGAAGAGGAAGAAGTAGAAGAAGTAGAAGTAGTGGAAGAAGAGAGAAAGTGCTTGAGTTAACTTCTATGGTGATGACTAGCCATCAGCGAAGTGAGAAGGAAATAGTTATGATGATGATACTAGTCGGAGACTTTCATTAGCTTCGCAAAGAAACCACCCTTATTTATGAATGAACTTAATCGTTAAGCTCGTAAAAATCTAATCGACGTTATCTCGACTTTTATCGGACAAAGTTTTTTTTTACCGGGAGGATGTAACGATGGAGATTAAAACGTAGACAACGAGAGAGAAGTTAGGTTTTTTTTTCTCTCTTTCTTTCTTTTTTTTTAACCGGAGAATAGAAAAGAATAAGTAAAAAGAAAGAGAGAGAGAGAGAGAGTAAAAAAATGAAGAAATTACGTGTGAAAAAATATTTTTGCAAGTACGCTTAGAAACGTCTTTATCTTTCCGTTCGAACTTCTTTCCAACAGATAAATAATATTTGCTATAGTTAACGCATTGGTAGATAGTAGATACCGACGATCTATCGATTACTTCCGGTACTTTTCACCCTTTTCGACAGATGAATAAAAGCATAACCACTACGAGCAAATCGTTGCTATAGAAGAGAGAGAGAGAGAGAGAGAGAGAGAGAGAGAGAGAGAGAGAGAGAGAGCATACGAGCACGAATACTTTTTTCTCTCTCTCTTTTTCTCTCGATTGGTAGCTTCCCAGTTCGTGACATTTCAGATTTACCCCCACACTTTCTCTTTATCTGTCTCTTTCTTTCCTATTTTGCGATTTCTCTCGTCGAGTCGAATGAAAAGGTATAACACAATCACGACGTATGACCTTTATATCCCTCTTTTCATGGATTTTCCCGACAAGTAGAGAAAGAAAAAAAATATCTAATAGATGAAATTCACAATCCATCCATCTTATGGATTAAGATTTCATCTTTTTCTTTCTTGGTTTCTTTTTTTTTTTTCTTTTACTTTTTCTATTCGAAATATACCGATCGTATTATGTAATATAAATTTCTTTCGTACGATTATCCACCGTCGTTCATTAATCTCATTATCGACAAAGTTCGTTTCATACAATCCAAATAACGAAGCTAAAAGAAAGAAAGAAAGAAAGATTGAAAGAAAGAAAGGAAGAAAGAAAAAACGTTTCATGTTCCACGGAGATAAAGGAGAATAAGAAAACAGAATGAGAGGAACGAGATGCAGCGGAAAGTAGAGTGGAATGAAATTTACACGGAGGGAAGAATGAAAAGATAATACCATAGAAAACTGTTTCCAGAACGTCGCGCTCTAGGAACGTAGAAGCAGTACCAAGAATTTAAAGAAAAAAAGAAAGAAAGAAAGAAAGAAAGAAAGAAAGAAAAAAGAGGTTACAAAAAAATAAAAGAGAGAAAAAATAAATGAAAGAAAGGGAAAGAGAGAGAGAGAGAGAGAGAGAAAAGAAAAGTAATCTTCACGGTCATACACTAACAATCGAGTATCGATTCCATAAAACTTCGTGTCGACGTTTCAAACAAACAAGATAACGATTATTCAGGGTGTCTCACTTCTCTTTTCTCTTTTTCCTTTTTTTTTTTTTATTTTTTTCGTCAAACTTCACCAACGTGTTTTATTTGGAACAAAATTCAGAATCGAGGTAAAGAAATGTTATACGAATATATATATGCTCTTAAATATTGTTTATATATATATATATATTATATATAACTCGTCAATAATCGTCGTTTAAATGAGCCTCACGTTCGTACAACATTTCTTTTTCCACTTATTTTACTGTTATTTATAGATTATGTTATACATAGGTAAAATAAGGAGACAAAAGAAATAAAAAAGGCGAAGAAACTGGTAACGCCTTGTATTCGATAATTATACGTCCATTTATTGTTCAATGAAGTGTATTTGTTTTTTTTTATTTTTATTTTTCAGTTCAAATTGCGACGATATTAACAACTTTCACGTTTACGAATGATTAGCCTCTTATTAATTCCAATTAGCCTACTAATTATATCGAATTAATCGTCGGATAAGGTTAGCCGCGATCAATCATGCGTCAAGGTTATCGGCTTGCTTCCATTATCCACGAAATTATGGGCAATCCAGCTCGAAGCATGGAGTTATTTATACGAGACACGTAGTAAATGGTGTCACTCCTTCCTTCTGTCGTTCTTCGTCAACCAAATATGAAAAAGAAAAGGACAAGGAATAATACGTGCTCACGTTTCTCTCATATAGTTCTACAAAGCTGATTATAAGCCTCGTTTCTGTAACAATTGAGTTTCACCTTTTGCTTTTACTCATTTCTCTCTCTCTCTTTCTCTCTTCGTTCTCTGTATATAACGAATGTTAGCTACACCTGTAAACCACAAAACGACGAAGAACTCTCGCAAAATTTTCGCAAAAAAATGTAAATGTCGTGATTTAGAAATACGAAGAATTATGAAAAACCTTGAAACCATTGTTAATTAACATTTGAAGAACGTCGTTGTTGTTCGCACTTTTGCGACTTGCATTTTTTCCTATCGATTTTCGTGAGAGATTAGAAGAAAAGCAAAAAAAAAAAAAACAAAGAAGAAAAAAGAAAAAAGAAATTATAACAATATCGAAAAATGTCGGCAAAAAAATAACAAAAATAAAAAAGAGAAAAAAAAGGACGGGGAAAAAACAATAAAAGAGAAAAGAGAAAAAAAATTACCGAAGAGTCATACAAAAAAAAAAAGAGAGAGAGAGAGAGAGAGAGAGAGAAAGGAAATAGTGGCATGAAAAATTCGTGCTGCAGCTTTATACGAGCAGTACTCGGCGCAAACGTGCCGAGATATCGTTGAGCGTTAAGCTCCGGACGAAAATTAAAGCGTGAAAGAGACACTAATCTTCGATCCGTGCTGGCCAATTTAAACGTTAACGTCCTCGGTACACATATACACAATGCTCGAGAGCTCTAGCAATATGCACGATTATGCGAACTCGCGTACATTAATATTCCAAGAGGTGGATAGAGAGCGTGAGAGAGTGAGAAAGAAAGAGAGATAAAGAGATAGAGAGAGAGAGAGAGAGAGAGAGAGAGAGAAAGAGAAAAAGAGAAAAAGAGAGAGAGAGAGAGAAAAGAGAACGTTCGTTATATTAGGAATAATATCCGTAGACGATAAAGCTAACGCAAGCACACCTGCTCCAAATCGAATCCGCGCGAGTCTTCCGCACGAAAAGCCACGGATTTTCATGCCCCTGGTCAAACCGGTAATGAACATCCGCGAAATAATCTGCAATTATATGGATAATCGGGAACTAACTGAAATTGCAATGTGAATAATAAAGCACGATACTGCTCGTTACTCCGGGACAATATTGTAGGAACTAATATAGAAATGACATGTGTAAAGTTGAACTTTGACATTTGTCCTTTCGCGAATATTATACAGATGGATCATTCGAAAAAAAAGAAAAAAAAAGTATATATATATATATATATATATATACACATAGAGAGAGTATATAGATGATAATTGTCAAAGAGGAAAAATAGATAGTACTATCTGTAGTACTATATACTTCTTTTTCATGGCGTTATTCCGTCTCGTAAAATCACTTTGGGTGGATATAAGTACGAGGTAATAAAAATTTTATTACTCGAATATACTATATCGCTTTCGGAAATGAGAGAATGAGAGAAAGAGAGGGAGAGAGAGAGGGATCGTCGGGTTAGTGGTAAACCACTAGCATGCTTGACTATTACTATTTGCTAGGGAGAACAATACCGTTCCGGATATTCCTATACGCGGTTTAAAGTAAGAGAATAAAGCTGAAATGTCCAATGATTTCTGCGTTATCCATCGTTTACAAATACGTATATGCGCACGTATCTATCCAGATACATGCTATGTATTATATAACAACAACGAATCGTTTCGAACTCGTTGCGTGTCTGTTCGAACGTTATTTCCGAATCCTGTTTCACGATATATCCAGAATAATTTTATTTAATCTCGATTGAATAGCATACAAATTCGGGTTATTACGCAATATGTTCAAAAATAGATACCTTTTGTATCGTTGTCGCTGACGTGAATAAAAAAATTATCAAAATGAGAGAGAGCCGATGTACGTTTTATGAAAGAAAAAAATAAAAATACGTGAGTTTTCTCGACGAGAAGAAAAAAAGAAAGAAAAAGAAAGAAAGAAAGAAAGAAACGTACCTACAAAGGGTTACCAAGTAATTTTACTTTTTCAAAGTAAAAAAAATCAAAGGACGTGTTGCGTGCAGTTAAACTTTTATCGTTCACTCACGATTTTTTAATCTACGAAGATAAAAGAAGTAAAAAGAAAAAAGAAATAAAAAATAAATAAAAAAAAAAAAAAAAACAGAAGAAAAAGATATATAAGCAAATTCATATGGCAAGAAGTAGAGATATAGTCGTCATCGTTGTCATCGTCGTCGTTGCAGTTGTCGTCGTAGTCTACGTGAAAGTGGAAAACCTTCTCATAAAAGCGATGGGAGTTTTATGC
>NC_057697.1:2884196-2891696 GCF_014466175.1 Vespula pensylvanica
ACTAACGGCTAGTGAAAAGTCTTTCCTATCTTTTTTTTTTTTATGTCCTCAAAATTATGCAAAGTTATATATATATATATATATATACGCATACGCGCGAGCGCACGTATCACATACAGTGTAAATACGAAAGAGAAGCTTGAAACGATTCAATGGTAAAGCTGCTTTCGTCATGCAAAGTTCGCATTTCGGATTAATATAACGGATTTAATGCGTTGACAAAGACAGCTGCCGTGTCATTATCGTGCTTTCACCGTTTAACGCCAATCGGAAAATGATCGTGTTCGATCATTATTATAATTACCTACTATTCGATGATAAAAGTAAATCGGACGTTTCGAAATCGAAATTATATCGTATCGTATCGTATCATATAGAATCGCCAGACGAATTAATTACACGATTTTGCATTCGTAATCGATTGTTAAATGAAGAATATTTCGCTCGTCGGTTATTTTGAACGACGGGAATAACGATGTTTCGTTTCTTCTTCGTTGAAATGACTAAAACGTGTTGGCAAATAATTAACAAGGAACTTTGATACTATCTTTTTTTCTTTCTTTCTTTCTTTCTTACTTTCTTACTTTCTTACTTTCTTACTCGTTTTCTATTAATATTCCTTTCTTATCCGACACAGCAAAGGATGAAATTTGTCTGTAACGTCGTTTTATCCTCGATAAGTTAGCCAAGTTCCCTTGGATCAGACTGTGGATTCGAAGAGCTGGCACAATGACTCTTCCTTTCATCTTGCCATTCGGATACGGACAAAGGTGAAATGCTTCAAAAGGAAGCATTTTGTCGGACGTTCGTCTCGTATTGGGAGAAAGGAGATCGTGTGCACGTTAGAATTCGAAAATTCTCCCTTCAAAGGGATCGGTCGCAGCGTTACCGAACGAGTTTCTCTATCCGCAGCAATTACCTCGATCGTTCGTTTCGCCAAAGAGAAGCGTTGCAACTCGAATAATGGATCGAACGAAGCTTTCTTCTTCCTTCGGTGCTACCTTCGTAAAACGTTCGTTTATCGCGACAAATCGTCTTTCATCAATCATATATATATATATATATATATATATATATATATATATATATATAACTGCAGCAAATAATTAATCTTTATTAGACAATAGTATTGTAACATTGATGTAGATAACTGCATTTTAATTATAAAAAAAGATACAAAATAATTCAATGTAAGCTATAGTAGTTTATTCAAAACATGAAGTAATAATTATAATTATAATTATGATTATAATTATATTATTATTATTATTTCTACGTGGAAAATTTATTTTAGAAAATTATACGAAATATTATTATACGAGAAATTACCGAGTATGATCTAGTACACTCTCTCTCTCTCTCTCTCTCTCTCTCTCTCTCTCTCTCTCTCTCTCTCTCTAGAAATTTGAAGATATCTTCTTCCCAGTTTCAAACGTTTAACTCTTCTTCGCTCAAAAGTTAAATAATGTAAAACAAGCATCGATCTGTATAAATATATATATATATATATATATATATATATATATATTCAAAGCTTAATAGCTTTCGAAGAAGTAAACGTCGAAGTAAATATCAAGATATAATTAATGAATGAAATTTCAAGTAATTAAGATTTTCTAATATAATTTTTCATTGATATCAAATGAATTCAATTTCGTACTCGGAAAAACATATCAAACTTGGATCGATATGCTGACTTAAAGAGAGAGAGAGAGAGAGAGAGAGAGAGAGAGAGAAAGAGAGAGATTCATAACTGTCTTCGTCTTATTTCCCATTTATTACGAGCCATTACTCACGATTTAAATTCAGGGTACGAGAGAGTATTCGCATAAAGCCCTTCTATGTTTCTACACGTATTCACGCACGTACGTAGGCACGCACGAATGCATGCACACATATTACATATGTAATAGAGGTAGGTACGCATATATGTCGTGTTATAAATTCAATCATCGTGTAACGACTGTTAAACGAATTCAAACTCCGTCAAAATATGTAACATGATGGAAATGACTGGCGTAACGATTTTTACCATGAAGAATATTTCTACACGCACGTTATATCGAAGAAATAGAATTCGTTTAATATCAGTGAAAAATTATATTAGAAAATCTTAATTACTTGAAATTTCATTCATTGATTTTATCTTGATATTTACTTCGACGTTTACTTCTTCGAAAGCTATTAAACTTTAAATATATAAAATATATATATATAGAAAGTTCGTAATATCTTGAAAGAAATTCGATTTAAAATTGTTTGTATATTTTATCAATATAAGCAGTGCGGTACGTGTTTTCGTACGCGAGTGAAGAAAAAAAAAAAAAAAAAGAAGAAAAGAAAGGCAGAGAGAGAAAGAAGGAATGAGTGAGACACAGAGAGTGATAGAGCGTAGAAAGAAAGAAAACAAAATAAAAAGAAAAAAGAAAAAAAAAGAATCTATCTCGGCAAAATACTAGGAAACTGTTTCGCTCGTCGACTTCGAATGTTATTGTGTTGATATCGAGATAAGACACGTGTTACACGGTTTATTTACTTTTTCAAGGACAGTACGCGTACTGCGTTACTCATATCGTGATGATCTCACAGTCTAATTGAAGTCGTCGGCGTATAAGGATCCTAATGAAGGAATAATTTCGTTTTAATATTCGTCCGCTTAATATCGTATCATCGAGGGAGTGAGATTATCTTCGAAAAGGAAGGTAAGTGTTTGCATATGTTCGTCGTATTATAATAAAATATTTCAACAACGATAGAGAAAATGAAAAAGCGTTAGGGACTTTAGTGTAATAACACTGGCGGAATTTCTAACCGAATTTCTGATTAAATAAGCAATTTATCAGTATCTAATCTCGAAAAGATAGAATTCCCTATAGAGTCTGCAAAGGACGACACGTCGGAAGCGTGAACGATCGTTAACGACTAGTTTGAAATGGTGGAATGCAGTTTGACTTCCGGGCGAAACGTTTGTCGTCGAACTTCTCCGTGATCCGAGAATCCAACCGATTTTGGTTTACCTCTAACTTACGTGTGGTATAATTGGCCACGAGGAAGAGTTACTAGACACATACACGCATACGTATATGTATATATACATATATATATATAAGTCTCTACGATCATTAAATGAGTCACGTTCCGCCTTTATCACCTTTCTACGAATTTACATTGCCTCGATATTAGATAATAGCAAGTAACCATAGTAAAATTCGATTAATCCGTATTAGGTATGCTAAACTAAAAATAAGTTCGTAAATAAAAAAGAGAGAGAGAGAAAGGAGAAGTATATATACTTGATTTTTAAAACCGTGAACGTTATATATCAAGTAAAACAGCAAGTTGAATATATCATACGCGTTGTACTTCGGGTATGTACGAGCTTACTAGCGGAAAATGTGTGTGAGCTATCCGCTTTTAAAACGGTTTCACCGCCATTACATTTTGCATAATTTATGGAGTGTAAGCGACGAAGCTCATACGTACCTTATATATATACGTATACCTTGTATACATACGTGCCTCGACATTGAAGTCGTGATCATGAGTCGAGAAAATGACGTCGAGTAAAAATACGTTTAGATATGTATGTATGTATGTATGTATGCATGTATGTACGTATGTAACTCGTTGAAAGTCAAAGGAAAGAAGAAAAAAAAAAAGAAAGTAAATAATACTCTTTTATAAAAACTATTTATTCGCAATGATCTCTTCGAAGCTCGGAAAATTTTCCATAAAATAGAGATCTTTATTTCGATTTATGTGATTTATGGCAAAGAGGATTACCTTCGTTTTGCGTCATACACATATAAATATATATGTTTATGTACATATATTGGTGATAAATAAACGAATCGATTGTATGAGAGAATTTCTACGTGCGTTTGTCGACTTGTGTAAGTATATATACATACATATATATTATCTACATACGTAATCGCACACATGTATATTTAGTGTGTAATATATCATAGTTGATAGTTGTATAAGTTAAATGTAATAATTCGTTCGACGCAATGACCAGAGAAAAAATGTATTTTTCAATTTTTATCGTGAAAAAATATTTACAAAAAAAAAAAAAGAAAGAAAAATGAAGATAAAAAAAATAGATATAAAAAAAGCAAGTTGTAGGTTCTCCACGATATTATTATTATTATTATTTCTTTTAGATTTACAACGACACATTATTCCGTGGCATATTAAAGGAAACTGAATAACATACAATAGAGGTTTCCGTAATGTGAAACTCGTAATTTACAGAACACATACCGTACAATCTCGGTTAGAAAGAGAAATAGAGAGAAAAAAATAGAGAGAATGAGTGAGTGAGTGAGAGAGAGAGAGAGAGAGAGAGAGAGAGAGAGAGAGAGAGAGAGAGAGAGAGAGAGAGAGAATTATTTTTACATTGCTCGACTCTGCTTTTACGTTTCATTTAAAAAAAACGATAATTAACTTAACAACTATCGACGTTACACGAGCGTAACGGGTTGAACGATCTTTAGTATATACTTTTTCTGTTCCTTGACGATGAATCCTATTTCATATACATCTATATAAACGAATATGTATGTGTGTATGTATGTATAAATATATATGTGTATGCATGCGTGTAAAAATTGACCGAACAAAAAACGTTGCTACGAGAAATCGATACGAATCGAGATGACCGCTTTCTTTTCTTTTCTTTTCTTTTCTTCTTTTACTGGAGCCTCCTCCTCTCCTATAAATGTCAAGCACTCTTTTAAAGACCCTTTTACCTTTCGTTGAAGGCGAACTACCAAGGTACTAAAATAAACTTTGACATTTGAACTGGAATTGAAAGTAGGAGAAAAGAAGAGACGAGAAGAGAAGGGGAGAGGTAAAAAAGTAACGAAAAAAAAATATCACGCGCAAAAATGTGTATGTGCGTGTGTGTGTATGCGCACAATTTATCGTGTTCATCTTCGATAGAAAGGTTAGAGATTAAAGAAGGACTTAGTTTTCGGGAGTTATACTTTCTTATGCAAAGATAACGAGTTGGATATTTATTATCAAGACGTTTAACCATGACCCAAAATATCAAGATGCAACATGCACTTTCGGTTGACCCCCTCGAGGCAACTATTTCTTGCTTGTAAAATACAAACGACAGTTAAGGAGAGCTAGGGCCGAACATGTTTGGGAAACAAGCATGCTCGAAAGATAGAGAGAGGGAGAGAGAGAGAGAGTATATACCGAACGTAACGTAATTGGAAGCCCGTCTCTATTAAGTCGAGATCACGTCAATTTGCATACAATGTCTCGTAGAGTCTTAACCCGAAGATAATGTTACTTAGTCAAGCGTACGATAGAATACTGTCGGTTATTTCTCTTTGGAGAAGAAGAAAAATGATGATGATGATGATGATGATGATGATGATGATGATGATGATAAGAAAAATAAAAAAAAGATAGATAGAAAGGATTAGGAATAGAATTGAAATTGTTCGGATTACGTATCGCGTTAATATTGAAAGGAAAATAAGTTAAAAAAAAACAAAAGAAAAAGAAAAAACAAAAAAAAGAAGAAGAAGAAGAGAAAAGTAACATGTACTGTAATGAAGAAAAGCAAGAAGATTAAAGTATAGAAGATAGGAAAATGATATCAATTAGAAAACATAATAGAGGTGTAACGTGTAAGTGGATAAAGTCTGGACTCGAGTCTTAACACCAGGAAGATCGAAATAAAGAATAAAATTGTAATGGCGAATGTGGTACATGGTGCATTACAGTAGACATTAGAAGGTGCATTACAGATAGAGAGTGGTATCGCAAATGAAATCCAAGGGTCAATTAAGTCGCGGGATCGCGAAGGCTCGCGTAAGCCAGTCAAACCGGTACTGGGTTGAACGAAAGAAACGGACACCTATCTTGTGCTCGTGAACGTAGAGAGAGAGAGAGAGAGAGAGAGAGAGAGAGAGAGAGAGAGAGAGAGAGAGAAAGAGATGATGGTGGTACTCGTGCGAATCTAAAAGGGAAACCCTGCGTCTTTCGCTGAATTTCTCTTCGGCCAGTTTTTAGAGACTTAGACCAACGACCGGCTCGACTCGGCTCAGCTCGGCTTAGTTCGGTTCAATTCAGTTCAGTTCGGTTCGGTTCGGTTCGGTTCGGTTCGGTTTCGTTCCGTTCCGTTCAGCTTTACAGCCTATAGAGACGACCAAAAGCGAAGATACACTCGTGTTTGCCAAGAGGAAACGCCTTGGCCTTCTCTTTTCTCTCTCTCTCTCTCTCTCTCTCTCTCTGTCTCTCTGTCTCTCACATTCTGTGGGAAACATCGTCTCCTATGCTATACTTGTTCTGTCGTATACATAGATGCACAGATACTATACTTGTTCGCTTGTTTCATCGTTGTATACATACACCTAGTTGTTCAACATTTCTCTAGTGTCTCTCTCTCTCTCTCTCTCTCTCTCTCTCTCTCTCTCTCTCTTTCTCTTTATGGATATGTATATATGTATATATATCCTTCTCTCTCAGTTATGTTACTTTTGGCAAAACCATAACCGAATCGCTTGGCTAATGGTTTCGATAAGAGACGTACCTTAGAGTTAACGCGCCAAGTTTCAATGTTCTCATAGATTATAAAACTAATTAAGTGATTTCAATCTAATGCTCTATCGATAATCAATAATCTTGTAGACGAGTTTTTGGCAGTGTTTAATGTCGTACAAGCTTTCATGCAAGGTTTCAAGATTATTTGAACGATTCGCTAACGTGTCAAGTCAAGGGGAAAAAAAAAGAAACGAGGGAAAAAAGAGAAAAAAATACAGAAAAAATACAGAAAGAGGGAAAAAAAGAGAGAGAGAGAGAGAGCACTCAACGGTGTGTTATCGTACGTGACAAACTATCGACGTACATACCTACTACTACTATACGCTACGATCGGCAAAACATTTTTGAACAGAAACAAAACGTACACGCGTATGTCGATTCGCGTGATAGGTCGAAGAATACGAGATAGTCCAGAACGACGTTCGATCTCTAAAAAGTGCAACTCTCGTCGTCTATACGTTACGAAGGTACAATGACGAATGCGAAGTTGCTATCTGAAATACCTGCTATTTCATCATTCTCTAGTATAGTATAGCATATATATATACAAACAAACATACATACGTACGTACATGCATATATATATATATGTATATATATAGATATATATACAATATATATATAACGCATATATCTATGTATATCTATATTGACACACCCCCTCGAGGGCTTCGCTTATCTACGAGGTGCAACGAATGACGAATGCACACGCATGACTACCATCGAGCATCGATCGTTGGAAAACTTATCTCAACGAGAATCAGTGTTGGTCGAAAAGTATACGATAGAACTCTCGAACGGGGTTTTCTCGATTTTTACAGAAACTTTACTTTCCATCTTTCTTTCTTTCTTTCTTTCTTTCTTTCTTTCTTTCTTACTTTCTTACCTTTCCTTTTTTTTCTCGTTCTCGCGCGCGCGAACCCCCATCGTAAT
>NC_057697.1:2896696-2907121 GCF_014466175.1 Vespula pensylvanica
TTATTTCGGTTACGCTTGAAATCCGATCGTGCTTCTCTTTTGTTGTAGACACGTAATTTACATGCGCGGATTTTAAAAGGTATATCCATCCACTTCGAGTATGAGAAATTACTACTAGTTGGTCTATTCCACCATTTTCACGGGGTAACAGGGGTCAGAGGACAAGGAGGGGTAACGAAGGAGGGGGTGTACTAGGAACGAGCTCGATCTCAATTCGTTTGGTGCGAGTGACCCTGATTGAATCTCTGCGTACGCCTGCAAAAAGCAATTATCGCTATCGGTCAATTGACGCGACCTTGCGACCGAATTCGTGTCGAATCACTAACCCCAAAGGGAGAGTGATTTATATGTACGTTATAACGTAGAAAGGGTTACCTGATGTCGGTGGTTCTTTGTAAACGCGTTATTTGCTCCATCGAAACGTATTCGACGTGCAGTTTCAGTCTGCATTTGACTACAAACAACGGGATACAGATAACAGAGCAATCGTCGATACTGAAAAACGCTTTGGCAAAATCCGCAAACCTTTTTTTTTACCTCTCTTTTTTTTCTCTCTCTTTTTGTTTCTCTCTCTCTTTCTCTCTCTCTCTCTCTCTCTCTCTCTCTCTTTTTCTCGTTCATCTCCAAATCGTTAGAAAACTAATGGCACGAGATGCGAAATCTACGAGAAAGCATTTCTTCGAAAGATCCTACGATAGTTCTTACTCGTGGCAAAAAGAGAGAAGAAAAAAAAGGAAGCAAGCTTACTACCAACTACAATAACGCATATTTTGCTATTCTCGAAATATAGAGTCCGGTCAAAATGGCGTCCGGCCAAGTGGGCGGTGTTAGTGGGATTCGTGGCTTGAGCGCGGACGCCAAATACGTTGTCCTGCAAAAACGTTTGATTTATTATGACTAGTGGGCATGGATGTACGGTTTTGCCGGACCTCGTACAATCGGGCGTCGTTCCTACCGATAATTTGCCTACCACCGTTCATCCTAACAACTGTCTCTTCCTATATATGAGAGAGAGAGAGAGAGAGAGAGAGAGAGAGAGAGAGAGAAAGAGAGAGAGAGGAAGAAAGAGAGAGATATAGAGGAAGAGAAAAAAAAAGAAACAAAAAAGAATTTACCTATCTGGATTATTATTTCTTTCGCGGGAGTAACAGGATCAGAAAAATTTCATTAAAACTTTTCTAATATCAGATCGATCCGAAAAGTCGGAGTCAATGTAAAATATACAGATTAATTATTTCCAAAATTAATTCCCGAGGAAGTTGAGAAGATAACGCCGTCGTCTATTCTGTCAATTTTTCTCTCTTTCTCTCACTCTTTTTTTTTGTCTTTCTCTTCCTATTTCTCGTGCGAACGAGCAGCCTGTATTCAAGGCCATTTGGTAGCAATACCAACATATTGTGCCGTGATTTATGGTCGAACGGAGTCCGTCGAGGTAAAGGTAGCCAACCACGATCGATTCTACCTTTAGAGAGAGCAAAAGAGAGAGAGAGAGAGAGAGAGAGAGAGAGAGAGAGAGAGAGAGTTGAAACGACGATAACAGAATTCGCATACTCGGTACTATCCAATCTAGTCACTCTCCTATTCATCTTCATTTTCCTTTAACCTTTTGCCGTTTGTTATTGCGAGACGTGGATTGTCCAGGGAACTATTCCCTTTGGAGATTCTTCTATGTCTCGCGTATCTTCTCCTCTGGCAAATATTTTCTTATTCGGTCGATAAAAATAGAAAACGGAGGGAGGAGAGGGCGGAGGGCTAAGGGTGGAGGATATTGAAATTTGTGCAGAAAATTTTTACCTTGTCATAATATTGTACTATATGCATTTTATCGATCGATTCACCACTTACTATTACAACACGGGTTCAACATTTTATTACGTTATAATAATCTCTCATTGTTATCATAGATAGAATAACGAGTAAGTTTCGTGGCTAATGTTATGTATGTTTCTATCTAGATATATACTACAGCTAATCTTGTGAAGCTATCGAGACTCCAAGTCAACATTATAGAATATACATAAGCTATACATACATACGTACGTACGTTCGTATATATTATATATACATACATACATATGTACATATGTACATATATACGTACTATATCTACAGGGCTATCGCATTTCGAGAGACGTAAGTTCGAGATCATCGATAAACTATAGGAGAATAGGCAAAGGACGTATTATAATGTGCCGTTTCCTGTGCTAGCCATACAACTAACTATAATATTCCCGAAATCGTCCTATCTTCTAAACGCATAAAGTGCGATTAGAAGGCATAGTCGGTAGCAAATCGGTGACTGTAGCGAGCTCTATATCTTACATTTTCGTTCTCTCTCTCTATCTCTTTCTCTCTCTCTCTCTCTCTCTCTCTCTCTCTCTCTCTCTCTCTCTTTCACACTCTCTCGGTTAAAGCACTTCGTCTTAATTCTCTACAAGCAAGAGAGAACTCCTCGAGAAGGCTCCATCGGTCGCGATCGGTGAAGCGTACTAGCAAGTTATTTCGAATGGAAATAACGTCGTCGTAGAGTGGAAGCAAGGATAACGAGATCCACTGGATGTAACGTACTACTACTACTACTACTACATATTACTATTATTTCCTTGGGAAAATGAATGTCAGTGTATCAAGTATCTACTACTTCGAGTGAAACTTCACAAAGGTCAGCTTCTAGAAAAGTATATATATATATATATATATATATATATATATAAAAAGTGTCGGTCGTACGATCGATATCAAAATGCATAGTTAGATAGAAATAAGAGAATATTAAGAATAGCAAAGGCAATATCCAAGAGCGAAATGTATAAAATCGATTTTGCAGATGACAAGGTCCGAATATTTCGAAAATTGCTATTCGCCACGTGGATGATATCGAAGGGAACTCGATTGGTTAACTTCGGGAGTTGGTAACCCAAGGAAAAGTGACGATACGAGCGGCACATACATGACTGCTCTACCAGTATCGGAAAAAGCAATTTTCAAGTTCCCGATTGCATTCTCAGACACACGTGGACTCCGATCGAAGAAAATATTCGTAACATGCTGGTGGTCACCCGCATAACTTGCTACCTTTCGATTATCGTGAGAATATGTTTTCCAGCCAATTGGGATACCCGCATATTACGATTTTTATATCGTTCCACACATCATTATTTTCTCTTTTTACGATCTGCAAAGATTCTAGAAAAAAAAAAGGAAAAAAAAAAGTAATGTGAAGATCAACGACGACGATGACCTTCCTTCGTTAAGGGTGACACGACGATGGGGGATCACAGGAAATTATTCCAAGTCGTTAAAGAGTTGAAGAGCCTACGAAAAAAGAGGAAGATAAAAAAAAAAAAAAGAAAAAAGGGAAGATGAGGGAAAAAAAATTACGTATGGAAAGTTTCACGTTCTGCCAGAAGATAACAAACTTTCTGACGGTGGAGAGATGCGAAAGTTTGAATAAATTTTATGAAAAAAAAAAAGAAAGAAAGAAAAAGAAAAAAATAAAGAGAACAAAAAAAAAAGAAGGAAAGAAGAGGAAAGGCAACAAAAAAAAAGTGAAGGAGAAAAGAAGGAAAGAAAACTCGAATTATCCCTCGAAAATATTATACTTCTTGTTATCGTTGGATAAAATTACGAGATTAGGACGTGAATTTTCATGAAAATTAATTTAAACATAATTCATCCTTGGCAAACGCCGTTTCGAATAAAATAAGATGCAATGCAGTGAGATCCGACGCTACGCTACGCGATGCGATGCGATGCGATGCAATGGAATGAAATTAAATGAAATTCAATGAAATGAAATGATCGAATATCTAATTCAAACCACCCAAAGATAAATCTTTATTATCTTCACGAATAATAATACTCGGGCAATTAAATGAAGAAAGAGGAAATATATATATATATATATTTGAATATATTAAGAAGAGGGTTATACGTGAGGTGCTGATATAACAAGAACAATCTCAATCTCGTTCCCCTTTGGTAACCCTAATTTTGGTATCAACGATCGATCGTTCGTGGCGATGCGCTTGGAAGCGTTCGAGATATCGCACGAAACGCGAGATCGTATAACTCGTATAACTCTTTTATAAGAGAGATAAGGAAGGGAGAAAGAAAGAAAGAAAAGAAAAAAAAATAGAGAAAGAAAGAAAGAAAGAAAGAAAGAAACCATTGGACGGTGACATTGCGTAAACAAGCTTTGTTTGATTTGGTCAAAGCGAGAGAGAGAGAGAGAGAGAGAGAGAGAGAGACAGTTTGCTCAAAATGCAAGACGTTGTCTCTGACGAATTTGCCTTTGCATTTGCTTGGACCATGAGCTTACACGCTCGCGTACACATCTTTGACGCACATTCCCCCACTTCCAAATACCCTACTCTCCATCCCTCATCTCCTACTCCTCATTCTCATTCTCCTTCTCCTTCTCCTTCTCCTCCTGTTTCTACCACCCTCTCCACTATACTATCCTTCCGCGTAATCGATTCCGTTCTCACGTCCTATCGAGCTGGAACGCTCCTCTATCTGCGATTCAAATGGTATATATGTAGGAAGGAGGCCGACGTAGAACGACGAGACGAGGAGAAAGCACAAGGATGTTGGGCGTTAGGTAGCATCAAGCTTCGGAACTTAATGGCTATTTGCTTTATCCCTAGCTATAGGTAGCTAGGCTAGCTAGCTAGCTAGTTGGCTGACTAGCCTGACTAGTCTGACTAACTGACTTCATCTCGCCTTGCGTAATTGAGAAGGAACGCTAAGGTGATCCTTAATTTTTTTTTTCGTCTCTACGTAACGTTTGCAAAAGCGCGAAAACAAATGTTAAAAAAAAAAAAAAAAAAAGAAATAGAAAGAAAGCAATGTCATTCGATTCGATGTTATATCGATAGAGTACGTCTTCATTTTTCCATTCTTTTTTTCTCTCTTCTTATTTTTTGTAATATTTGTATCTGTGGATTTTAATAATCGTGTAAAGTTTTTAATAACGATCCCATTCATGCAATTTCATTGATTACACTTTATGCAGGTCCGTCAATCTCGATGATTTATAAACTGGACGGTAAGAAATAATGTATGTACCTCGAATTACACTTTTGATAATAGCTTGGTATATATTTAACGACAAACGATAAATAAATTTTCATAAGACAAGTGGATCCATTTTCTCTGTTTCTGTCTCTCTCTCTCTCTCTCTCTCTCTCTCTCTCTCTCTCTTTATCTCTCTCTCTCTCTCTCTCTCTTTTAGGATATTTTCGAGACTATAAAACAAACAATGGGAGATATTTAACGATCGTTTAATTACCGGAAGATGAAAAACTCGTAATCGATAATCGTAGCAGACGGAATTCGTGGTAGTAAATTTAAGAGAAACCGGCGAAAATTGCAATAGCAATGGGAACGTGTGCTCGGGCAACGTGTTCTACCGATCCGATCGTAAAATCGCGCATTGCGTTCTCGCGAGTCGAGTATTATTGGTCGAACTATACTACGAAGGGGGTGCACAATATGCGGAAGAGAACGAGTATTACTTTCTATATTCAAAGTACATACGTTTACGTACACATACATACATACATATGTACGTACATATATATATACATACATATATTTATATATGTGTGTGTGTGTGTGTGCACAGATGATTTCACGAATAATGTGTTCAGTACATTTTATCGATTGGTATTTCTCGCTTATTATTCGACTCGTTATTGATTCGATTGAAAATACCTATTGAATTCATTATCAAAAGGTTGGTTATAATTATAAACCATCGTTTTATACAAACTTTTCATTCGATTTTAAGTAAAAGAAAACGAAATGAGAATAATTTCTCTTTTAATCTTATCTCGAATCGATCTTTCGACCTTTAAAGAAGAAAGAGAAGAAAAAAAAAAAGAAAAGAAAAAGGGGAAAAGAAATACAATACGGTCGACTAATGATAGAGATTAGTTAGAAAAATCTACCGTGGAATAAATTAAACGACTCGTTCGTTAAGTTTATCTCAAGGAAGCGTGTACAAAATCGAAACATGCTTGGCAATCGTTATCACGATGTTACTAGTAATACAAGGGTCCTGCATGCGTGTTTTCCTCTCATTTTGCTGATTTCTTTTCAGCTATGTAGTACTTTCCTTAAAATGACTACGCAATCGCGTGCAATGAAAAGGAAAAAAAAAAAAAAAAAGAAAATTATTTTTTTTGCTCCCTTTTTTCTCTTTTTTTCTTTTTTTTTTTCTATCTACCCACACATCGATATGTGCGTACGTACGTGAGAGTTATCGAATCGTTCGTTTGTATACGTCTAACTAACACGTGTAAATTTTTTTTTAGATAAACGAACTCTCACTGTTGGTTAAAATTTAATGTTTCATTACCAGGGAATATTTTGAATGGATTTGTAGAGAAAAAGAAGATTAAAAAAAAAAAAAAAAAAGGAAAGAAAAAAGAAAGAACGAAATAAAATACAAAAATTGATCGATACGTTCAACCACGGATGATAGCATTTTCATTTTCAACTCGAAACGTACGCTTTTGATATATACCAGCGATAATTCGATTAAAAGATTCACAATAAATAACGATCGCGGTGACACGTACCGTTTCGTTGTTTTTGACAAGTGGTTAACTACTTCATTGTACGTACTACTGCTTTATTCTATGTAGAAATGTATTGGTTGATTAACGTAAACCGTTTCTACGTAGTATACGATTCATTTCTAAACGCAACATGATCGAATAGAAACTCGTTACAATCAATTGATCAACAAGATAAATATCTATTAACATCGTTAACAATGTCTGATTATAAATTTAATCTGGTAAAATGAAGAGAGAAAAAGGGACAGATAAAAACGAAAAGAAGAAAAATAACGATGTAAAAAAAAAAAAAAGGGAAAAAAGAAAGCTCTATATAGAGCGATGTTAATTCTTTCGTCACATTTTTTTTTATCTCCTTTGACTGAAATTACTGCTACTAAATTCATCCAAGAGCTTCCGCTGTTTTTTCTTTTCCTTTTTTTTATATTATTATTATTATTATTATTATTATTATTATTATTATTATTATTATTATTATTATTTTCTTTTTCTCTATTACCTCAGGTATTTCCCTATATCTCTCTTATCCTTCTTTAAAACCATTTTTAATAGAAACGAGAAACAATAATTTGTGCACGATCTCGCTGAAAAATAAGCTACCTTTTAATTATCATTTAAGTCCGGCTTCAGCCGTTATCCTAAATTACGAGAATATATTCCATCCTGTAAACGTCCATCTCGTACGTGAACTTTAATTTTATCAATTTTATTATTAGGGAGAAAAGGAAAGAGATAAAAAGAGAAAGAGAGAGAGAGAGAGAGAGAGAGAAAGAGAAAGTGAGAGAAAAATAGAGAGAGAGAGAGAGAGAGAGAGAGAATTTGGATCGATTAATAAGCGAGGATGCTTTGCGACGACTAAGTTTTAATCCGACGATCGATTATTATATCTAACGGAGAAGTATTATTATCTACTATCGTTATCGTTGAATGAAATAATGTTGGAAAAAATTACTAAATAACAATTATAAAAGGTCGACATATACATATATACATGCACACGTAACAAATATATGTATGCATATATATATATATATATAAGCTACACAACAACAAATTATAAACTGATTATTTATTCGAGCAATCTCATAAACTAAAACTAACGCAAGCGCTGAACAGCATCTAGCCGGAAACAAGCAATATGGTTAATTTGTGGCTCGATGGCCGACAGAGGCTGATGCGTGAATTATGAACCGCGGCGATAGCGGTTTTGCAAGTTTACCGATAGAGTATATAGAAGCATATAAGCCTAATGGTGCGAGTTAGTATCTATGGGTTCGTATATACACGTGTAAGTACATCACTAGTTCCTCAAAGTGATCAAATTCTTAAAGGACAAAGGCAAGACGAAACAAACGTCGAACTTCGATCTAAATCCTCTCATCTCCTCCGTCTTTCTAAAGTACATTAATATTCATTTATTTATTAATTCGATATTTTTAAATCCTCGTATTTAGCTAGCTGGATAGAATCAGATAAAGATAAGAAGGAACTGGCCTTTTAAATTTAGAAGAAACTGCCAAAGAAAATCGATAACTCAGCATTCTTTACTATCCTTATATACGAAAGTTATATCCGTACTGGGAGAGTAAAACATGCAATAGTCTGATTTCCGTTTCCGTTCTGAATTCCTAGAAACTTCGGAATGTTATAAAAACTTTGGAATAATTCGATATATTTATCATGAGACAAAACTTGAGATTAAAGTACGATACGTCGGATTTGATAATATTATAAAATATCTTTGGAACAGATTAAAATAGTTTAGTTAAATCGGATGATCGATTAATATTGAATATTATACGCGTATAATAGACCATGTAAACTATATTATAAATTATTATTTACGAGATCATTATAAACATTTGTTTTATACTTTAAACGATAGAAAAGGCTTAATTGTTTTTTGGATGATATTTAAATAACGTATCATACAACTTTTTTTTTTTAATTCATGATTCAAATATGTGATTTTAAATGTACACATGCGCACGCGCATACACACACATAATTATTATTTAATGATTTTAATGGATATATGTAGTTCACAGTAACAGTTTACGTAGGTCATCTAGTATATACTCTAGCATTCGCTATTAATAGCTATAGGTAATCTTTCTTTAGGGGGTTGCTGTACGATCGATATCGGCCAAAATTTGTGTCCATTGTAAAGGTATAGATTCCCACGTTGGAAACACGTGAGTTTCCGTTCAATAGACGTTAAGAGAGAAAACTCGAGGAAGGTTTATTTATCGTGAATCAGAAAATCGAAAGGTTTAGCTCTATGACTTTTACCACTTCTTCCCTCACACTTTATACTAAGAGGAAAAATCGTATACTTCATGTTACATACATGGTTTTCAAAAATGATTGTCCATCAGTTTTGCTATCGTAAACGTTAACGTCAGACAAAATTACAGGAGCGTTAAAAACTTGACGATTGTTAATATCATTCGAAAATGTAATCCAAATTTTCATTAAAATCATAACCATGGGGAGATATAGAATGGTGTAAAAAAAGGAAAAAAAAACAAGAACAAAGAGAGAGAAAAAGAAAAATAATAAAAATATAAAAAATAAAATAAAATAAAAATGAATAAATAATATCGAATTTATACGATAATAACTTTATCGCTTTATCTACTCATCGTCAATTAAATACGATTCGTTTATTATTGATCCGAACGAAAATGTGCAATGTTCATACCAAATAATAGAACAGTGTCATCAGCGGTATCCTCATAAATTCTCTTAATTATTATAATAAACGATCATTTCCTCTTTCAATATCTAACACATTCTCGTACCTATTATAGAAATTAATTGAACGTAAAATTACAGAATAATATCATTTTCCATCTTATGTCAAAACAAAGAGGTTGATTTGAGTTCGATGGTAGTATTGTTTATCGGATCATTTCGTCTCTTTTGTTTTAAATAAATCTAATATGTAGAAATTTCTATGTCAGGTAGACGCGACTATTGCAAGTAGTATAGAACATGGATGACGAAGCCGACGATGACGATGACGATGACGATGGAAATAACGATGACGACGATGACGAAGATAACGACGACTATGACAACGACGACCAATGGCAATTCGCGTCATGATCAATTTGTCAGGTACGTCACATTCGTAGGCGTGTCAACCACAAGTCGAGTATGTTTAACGATTTGAAGAGTCGTGTCGTTCGGTGTTCGAAAATCATCGATTATCTCTGCGAATCGAAATATCTCTTCTTCAATCGTACTCGAGACAAAACGAATGTTTTGTTTATTGTAACAATAAATCATTGAATAAACAATTAACAATACGATACACACACACACACACAAACATACATACATATAATTCTAATAAAACAAAGTTTCAATGGAATGGAATCAAAGATAAAAAGGAAATTTAAGTTTATTAAGAAACATTTAACGAGGCTATTAAAAGTAGTAAATGCCAAGGCTTGGTCGAAAGAAAGAGGGGAGGGGAGGGAGAGAAAAAGAAAGAGAAAGAGAGAGAAAGGACTTTCTTTGTGAGATTTTTGAATTAAAAAAAGGAAGGTAAATGGACCATTTAATGTACTTCTGCTCTTTTACTCTCTCTCTCTCTCTCTCTCTCTCTCTCTCTCTCTCTCTCTCTCTCTCTCTCTCTCTCTCTCTCTCTCTCTCTCTCTTCTGTCTCAAACGTTTTCGTTGATGAGTAGATAGAGACTAAACTCACTAGACGCCATTGTGTCTAGTGCATACTGCCTAGGTACTTGAGTATGTAGATTGTGCTCTACGACATATGCCATTAATAGCTAATAGCTCCAAACTGACTCTCTCTGTATGTCTATCTTTCTCT